>NW_026645613.1:0-123133 GCF_949987535.1 Balaenoptera acutorostrata
CCCAGATTTGGGAACGGAGAAATGATGCCTCCTTGTGGCCATTTCCCACAACAGCAGCTTTAAACACATTGCTAAAGGTCACTAAATATTCACCAAACTTGCATTTATTTAAATGACACCTGCCCTCCAAAAATTCCTGGGGTCGAAAATCGACCAAAATTTCAAAAGAGGGCAACCTTTCAAGATGACAATTTCAAGAGGTATATTGTACTCACATTTTTTTTAACAGAAAACAAAAAGGCGAGGAAAAATGATGAATTTTAGGAATTTTTAAAGACATGCAAACCCAAATTACAAAAACCGATCAGCTCACAGCCGTCAGAATGGCCATTAGCAAAAATGCTGCAAACAACAAATGCTGAAATGATTGTGGAGAGATGCTTACCCTCTCTTCTATGGGGGACGTGGTAAGAGCCACTAATGAAAACACAATGGAGGTGCTTTGAACATTGAGCTACAAGTCAATCATTCACACCCAGTGCTGGGCGTAACCCCTGAGAAATGAGAATCAAAAAGTCACAGGCTGGCAATCCTGCACTCCAGCAATATTTACCATAGCCAACACTTGGAAGCAACGAAAATACCCATCAATACAGGAATGCACCAAGAAGAAGTGGTCTATGTACACAATGGAATATTACTCCAATAAAAAATATTAATTAAATTTAAAAAACAAACAAAAGTAAGGAGACATCTGCTGTTGTGGGTTTATCCGGGCACATTCCACTCTAATTTATAACCGAGGAACACCACTGGCCGGGAGGGCTGTTTCCCTAGTTACCAGAGTGGGGAACGTAGAAAGGCTGCCGTCCTCTGGCCGTTACCTGCAAAAGCAGCTTTAAAACCTGTGCTAATGCTCACTTCATATGAACAAGTACGGCAGGGCTGTAAATGAAACCTGCCCTCAAAATGTTTAGAGGGAGGTAAATGGCCAAAGCATTTCAAAATGTGACACATACTTTAAGAAAACACTTTGAAGAACTAAGCTGTAATCACAGATTGAAAAATCAAAGCACGTGCCTTAAAGCTCAATTTCAACGGATTATGAGACACATGCAAATTCAACCACGAAGCAGTATTATCTCAAACCAGTCAGAATAACCATCAGCAAGAAAACTATAAACAATAAATGCTGAAGGTGTTGTGGAGAAATGCATACGCTCAACTTTAAGAGGGACATAACTTGGAAAGAGCCACTAATGAGAACTGAATGGAAGTGCCTTTAAAAGGGAAATATTGAGCTACCATATGATCCAGCAGGCCCCTTCCTGGACCTATAACCTCTGAAGACAGAACTGGAAAGACACAGGCAGGCAAAACTGCACTGCACAGTATTACAATAGCCAAGATATGGAAGTAACCAAAAAGTCCACCAACAGATGGGGGGACAAAGAAGAACTGCTACATGTAGAGATGGAATATTAGCTAGCGAAAAAATGAAACAATGCCATTTGCAGCACCATAGATGAGTCTAGAAGTAATCACGCAACTTGTAGTAAGTGAGAAAGCGAAAGACACATATCCTATCCTATCGCTTGTAGGTGTTACCAAAAAATTGATACCAATGAAGATATTTCCACAGAGAAAGGCAATCACAGATTCATTAAGCAAACTTATGGTTCACCAAATGGAAAGGTGTGAGGATTGGATACATTACGATATTGGGGTTAACAGAGATATACAAACACATGTGAAACACAGAATCACCAAAGACCTATAGAATACCAAGAGAAGACTACTCAACATTGTGTCATAACCTACATGGGAAAAGGATACGAAGAAGAATAGATATATGTATATGTGTGAAAGAACCACATCTTGCACACCTAGAGCAAACAAAATATTGTAATCAAATCTGCTGTGATAACAAATAAAAATTTACTTAAAAATACGAACAAGAAGTAATGAGAAGGGGGTGCTCGGGCTCCGGCCCGCAGTTCGAGCGGCGAGAGCGCTCAGAGACGCGACGCGGGGCAGAGGGGAGTGAGCGGGCGCCTCAGTGTCCTTCCCCATCCCACCCCTCGCCTCGCCACCTTCTCCCCCCTCAGCCGGACCGGAATTATGTGATCCCGGAAGTTCCGGCGCCACTGCTGTGTGGGATAAACAGTAATGGCGGAGGCTGCAGCTCCGGGAACAACAGCCACAACATCAGGAGCAGGAGCGGCAGGGGCGGCGGTGGCAGCGGCCTCCCCCACCCCTATCCCCACAGTCACCTCCCCGTCCCTGGGGGCATGGGATTTGGCAGCGACGGCAGCGGCGGCGGCTGGACCAAACAGGTCACCTGCAGGTATTTCATGCATGGGGTTTGTAAGGAAGGAGATAACTGTCGATACTCACGTGACCTCTCTGACAGTCCATATGGTGTAGTGTACAAGTATGTTCAGCGAGGGTACTGTATTTACGGAGACCGCTGCAAATATGAACACAGCAAGCCATTGCAACTGCTACAGCTCTAACTGCAAAGTCACCCCTTGCTGCTTCCTCAAGTCTCTCATCAGTAGTTGGACAGATGGGTGAAATGCATATGGGCGAAGCTGAGTCAAGAAATTCAAACTTTTCAACTGTAGGAGCGGGTTCAGAAGACTGGGTGAACGCCATTGAGTTTGTTCCTGGGCAGCCCTACTGTGGCCGTACTGCCCCTTCCTCCACTGAAGCACCCCTGCAGGGCTCAGTGACCAAGGAAGAATCAGAGAAGGAGCAAATTGCAGTGGAAACAAAGAAGCAGATCTGCCCCTATGCTGCAGTGGGAGAGTGCCGATATGGGGAGAACTGTGTGTATCTCCATGGAGACGCGTGTGATATGTGTGGGCTGTAGGTCTTCCATCCAGTGGATGCTGCCCAAAGATCACAACATATAAAATCTTGCATCGAGGCCCATGAGAAGGACATGGAGCTCTCGTTTGCTGTGCAGCACAGCAAGGACATGGTGTGTGGGATCTGCACGGAGGTGGTCTATGAGAAAGCCAACCCCCGCGAGCGCCGCTTCGGAATCCTCTCCAACTGCAACCACACCTACTGTCTCAAGTGTATTCGCAAGTGGAGGAGTGCTAAGCAATCTGAGAGCAAGATCATAAAGTACTGCCCAGAATGCCGGATCACATCTAACATTGTCATTCCAAGTGAGTACTGGGTGGAGGAGAAAGAAGAGAAGCAGAAACTCATTCAGAAATACAAGGAGGCAATGAGCAACAAGGCGTGCAGGTATTTTGACGAAGGACGTAGGAGCTGCCCATTTGGAGGGAACTGCGTTTACAAGCATGCGTACCCTGATGCCGTAGAGAGGAGCCACAGAGACAGACAGTGGGAACATCAAGCACATACCGGGCCCAACGAAGGAACCACTTCTGGGAGCTCATTGAGGAAAGAGAGAACGGCAACCCCTTTGACAACGACGAAGAAGAGGTTGTCACCTTTGAGCTGGGCGAGATGTTGCTTGTGCTTTTGGCTGCAGGTGGGGACGACGACCTGACAGACTCTGAAGACGAGTGGGACTTGTTTCACGATGAGCTGGAAGATTTTTATGACTTGGATCTATAGCAGCTTTGCTGGGCGTGTGAACTGGTCTGCTGAGCCTCAGACGGCAGCCCTCCCCGCTGGTGGCAGCAGTGCCCGTGGTTCTCTTCTAGGCAGGCCTCTCAACTCCAGGTGCTGTCGTAATAATTTTTACCCAGGGCCTGTCTTCTCAATCCCTCACCTTTCCCCAAGGAGTATGTTGTTTTCTCTGTTTAAAAAAGTTACAAAAATGAATCTTAAAGTTAGTTTTCTTGTAACATGAATTTAAGGGTCAGACAGAGTGTAGGTTTGCTGCGTCATCTGTTTTCAGCCAGATTCACACAGTTCAAGGGGAGCATTTCTGGATTTCCAGTACTCATTTTTGAGGACCCCAGGTTCAAAAGTAACAGCATTGGCCCCGCTTTTGGGTCCAAGAATTGGGGTGTTAGGTGAAGGATCTGAACTGTGGCATGTAGCCTTCTGCTATAGACTTAGGCGGATGCTTGAGGTTTCTGGTGAATTCTGCACATCTGTGTTTTTATATCTGTTCCCTGCCCTGGAATCCCCACCCTGTGCACTCGTTCTGTGGTTTTCATCTCTTGTTTAATTGCACACAAGTACTACTGCTGGGTAACCAGAACCAGGTGCGACTGTGTTGAGATTTTTGCTGTGTTTAGCCTGATAGGAAAATTGTGAAAGAACACATATAAAGATATAGCGGAATAAAATAAATGCAGAGTTGGAAGTTGACTCCCAAGGGCTGATAGACTTGGTACGTGGGAGTGTGTAACAAGCTTCTCATCCCTGCATAGATGCAGTGTCTGTAGCCTTAGTGGAAAAACTCAAGTTTAGTGGTTTCAGCCTCGTGTGGCAAATAGATCTTAAAGGACAAAGCAGTATATTGGTAGCTGTTAATAGAGCAGGGCAAGCTCTGTCTATATAAATAGGGAAATGGGCTTAGCCATAGAGGTTCAACTATCTGGTTATCTCATGTATTAACACAAACTGGGTCTCAGTTACACAGTTGTATTTAATGTTTTATGATCTCCTAGACTTTCTAGTCCAGGCACTTTTTGACAAACCTTTGTCCTCATTTGAGGGGTTTTGTTGTCGGGTTGTTGGGTCCGTTTGTGTGGGTATTTGCCTCATTCCATCCCTGAGCTTTGCAGCTAGACAGGTGTGATTGAAAACTATTTTCTAAGGTGTTTCCTGTAGCGGAGTAATTGGTTTGCAGTAGTAAGTCATGTTTTTCCACTAAAAGGGGACGGAGGGGTGGTAATCCACGAGGTAAGCTAAAGTTAAATTCTTAGAAGAATTCCTTGATCAGAAAATATAAATTTGCGTTTTGTTGCTCTATTTCCTGAAAGTAACTTGGAGATGCCCCTGATTTGTCCATCTACTGCTTTGATTCCTTGGATACCACTCATACTTTCACGTTAAGCAAAGACAAGTAATTCTTGCAGGGGTCTCTGTCTTTTTCAGCAGCCCTTTTGTAAGACGCACTTTTCCCATATAAAACAATTTTAAACCTCCCTCCCCCCCCCCCTCCACAAAAGAAGTAAAGAGACATAAACTTAAAGGGCTTTTTCCTGGCACATTCCATTCTAGTTTACAACCTAGAACACCACTTCCAATAAGGCTCTGTTGCATTAGTAACCAGTTTTGGTAAAGGAGAAATGCTGCCGCCTTGTGGCCGTTTCCCGCAAGAGCGGCTTTACACCCACAGCTAAAGGTCATTAACGTTCAGAAGGACTCGGGGCCGTAAAGGACACCTGCCCTCAAAAATTGTGCTGAGGTAAGGAATGGAGAAAACAATTCAAAACAGGCAAATTTTTCAAGAAGATAGTATGAAGAGTTAAGTTTTACTCACTCTCTTTAAAAAAAAGGAAAATGGATAAAAGCTCAACCTCAGGAAGTATTAGACTCATGCAATCTAATCTACAAAAAGGTTTCAACGCACACCAGTCGCCTGACCATCAGCAAAAACTCTACAAACAATAAATGCTGAAGGGGCTTTAGAGAACTGTGTACCCTCTACCTGCTGGTGAGACGTAAAGTCGTAACAGCCGACAACGAGAACCGAAAGGAGCTGCATTAAAAAGTAAAAATTGAGGTACCATTTAATCCAGCAGGCACGCCACTGGGCCTCTCACCTGAGAAGACCAGAATCGAGAAGACATAGGCTGCAAAAGCTGCACTGCAGCCTTATTCACAATAGCCAAGACAGTGAAGCAACCAAAATGTTCTTCAACAGGTGAATGGATAAAGAAGAAGTGGTTCATGTACCCAATGGAATATTAGCCATGGAAAACAATGAAACACTGCTCTTTGAGGCACCACAGGTGAACCTGGGGATAATCACCAAACATGATGTAAGTCGGAAAGCAAAAGACCTATATCCTATGATATCACTTACAGGGGTTAGCTAATAACTGACACAAATGAACATATTTCCACAGAGAAAGACGCTCACAGAATTAGAAAACAAACTATGCTCATGTAAAAGGAAAGGTGGGGGGAATGGATAAATTAAGATTAGTGTTACTATACGTATACAAATACATATTATATACATTTATCAAAAAGACCGACCATATAGCAAGGGAGGTCTGCAGAACACTCTGTAATATTTTACATGGGAAGAGGATCTGTACAAGAATAGACATATATAATGTACAAATGAACCAGATTCTGTACACCTAGGACAAACAATATTCTAATCTTTACCCAGATTAAAAAAAGTAAAAAAAAAACCAAGAAGTAATGAGACATAAACTTATGGGGGTTTCTCCTGGCACATTCCATTCTAATTTAAAACCTAGGAACACGACTTCCTGGAAGGCTCTGCTGCCTTAGTACCCAGATTTGGGAACGGAGAAATGATGCCTCCTTGTGGCCATTTCCCACAACAGCAGCTTTAAACACATTGCTAAAGGTCACTAAATATTCACCAAACTTGCATTTATTTAAATGACACCTGCCCTCCAAAAATTCCTGGGGTCGAAAATCGACCAAAATTTCAAAAGAGGGCAACCTTTCAAGATGACAATTTCAAGAGGTATATTGTACTCACATTTTTTTTAACAGAAAACAAAAAGGCGAGGAAAAATGATGAATTTTAGGAATTTTTAAAGACATGCAAACCCAAATTACAAAAACCGATCAGCTCACAGCCGTCAGAATGGCCATTAGCAAAAATGCTGCAAACAACAAATGCTGAAATGATTGTGGAGAGATGCTTACCCTCTCTTCTATGGGGGACGTGGTAAGAGCCACTAATGAAAACACAATGGAGGTGCTTTGAACATTGAGCTACAAGTCAATCATTCACACCCAGTGCTGGGCGTAACCCCTGAGAAATGAGAATCAAAAAGTCACAGGCTGGCAATCCTGCACTCCAGCAATATTTACCATAGCCAACACTTGGAAGCAACGAAAATACCCATCAATACAGGAATGCACCAAGAAGAAGTGGTCTATGTACACAATGGAATATTACTCCAATAAAAAATATTAATTAAATTTAAAAAACAAACAAAAGTAAGGAGACATCTGCTGTTGTGGGTTTATCCGGGCACATTCCACTCTAATTTATAACCGAGGAACACCACTGGCCGGGAGGGCTGTTTCCCTAGTTACCAGAGTGGGGAACGTAGAAAGGCTGCCGTCCTCTGGCCGTTACCTGCAAAAGGAGCTTTAAAACCTGTGCTAATGCTCACTTCATATGAACAAGTACGGCAGGGCTGTAAATGAAACCTGCCCTCAAAATGTTTAGAGGGAGGTAAATGGCCAAAGCATTTCAAAATGTGACACATACTTTAAGAAAACACTTTGAAGAACTAAGCTGTAATCACAGATTGAAAAATCAAAGCACGTGCCTTAAAGCTCAATTTCAACGGATTATGAGACACATGCAAATTCAACCACGAAGCAGTATTATCTCAAACCAGTCAGAATAACCATCAGCAAGAAAACTATAAACAATAAATGCTGAAGGTGTTGTGGAGAAATGCATACGCTCAACTTTAAGAGGGACATAACTTGGAAAGAGCCACTAATGAGAACTGAATGGAAGTGCCTTTAAAAGGGAAATATTGAGCTACCATATGATCCAGCAGGCCCCTTCCTGGACCTATAACCTCTGAAGACAGAACTGGAAAGACACAGGCAGGCAAAACTGCACTGCACAGTATTACAATAGCCAAGATATCGAAGTAACCAAAAAGTCCACCAACAGATGGGGGGACAAAGAAGAACTGCTACATGTAGAGATGGAATATTAGCTAGCGAAAAAATGAAACAATGCCATTTGCAGCACCATAGATGAGTCTAGAAGTAATCACGCAACTTGTAGTAAGTGAGAAAGCGAAAGACACATATCCTATCCTATCGCTTGTAGGTGTTACCAAAAAATTGATACCAATGAAGATATTTCCACAGAGAAAGGCAATCACAGATTCATTAAGCAAACTTATGGTTCACCAAATGGAAAGGTGTGAGGATTGGATACATTACGATATTGGGGTTAACAGAGATATACAAACACATGTGAAACACAGAATCACCAAAGACCTATAGAATACCAAGAGAAGACTACTCAACATTGTGTCATAACCTACATGGGAAAAGGATACGAAGAAGAATAGATATATGTATATGTGTGAAAGAACCACATCTTGCACACCTAGAGCAAACAAAATATTGTAATCAAATCTGCTGTGATAACAAATAAAAATTTACTTAAAAATACGAACAAGAAGTAATGAGAAGGGGGTGCTCGGGCTCCGGCCCGCAGTTCGAGCGGCGAGAGCGCTCAGAGACGCGACGCGGGGCAGAGGGGAGTGAGCGGGCGCCTCAGTGTCCTTCCCCATCCCACCCCTCGCCTCGCCACCTTCTCCCCCCTCAGCCGGACCGGAATTATGTGATCCCGGAAGTTCCGGCGCCACTGCTGTGTGGGATAAACAGTAATGGCGGAGGCTGCAGCTCCGGGAACAACAGCCACAACATCAGGAGCAGGAGCGGCAGGGGCGGCGGTGGCAGCGGCCTCCCCCACCCCTATCCCCACAGTCACCTCCCCGTCCCTGGGGGCATGGGATTTGGCAGCGACGGCAGCGGCGGCGGCTGGACCAAACAGGTCACCTGCAGGTATTTCATGCATGGGGTTTGTAAGGAAGGAGATAACTGTCGATACTCACGTGACCTCTCTGACAGTCCATATGGTGTAGTGTACAAGTATGTTCAGCGAGGGTACTGTATTTACGGAGACCGCTGCAAATATGAACACAGCAAGCCATTGCAACTGCTACAGCTCTAACTGCAAAGTCACCCCTTGCTGCTTCCTCAAGTCTCTCATCAGTAGTTGGACAGATGGGTGAAATGCATATGGGCGAAGCTGAGTCAAGAAATTCAAACTTTTCAACTGTAGGAGCGGGTTCAGAAGACTGGGTGAACGCCATTGAGTTTGTTCCTGGGCAGCCCTACTGTGGCCGTACTGCCCCTTCCTCCACTGAAGCACCCCTGCAGGGCTCAGTGACCAAGGAAGAATCAGAGAAGGAGCAAATTGCAGTGGAAACAAAGAAGCAGATCTGCCCCTATGCTGCAGTGGGAGAGTGCCGATATGGGGAGAACTGTGTGTATCTCCATGGAGACGCGTGTGATATGTGTGGGCTGTAGGTCTTCCATCCAGTGGATGCTGCCCAAAGATCACAACATATAAAATCTTGCATCGAGGCCCATGAGAAGGACATGGAGCTCTCGTTTGCTGTGCAGCACAGCAAGGACATGGTGTGTGGGATCTGCACGGAGGTGGTCTATGAGAAAGCCAACCCCCGCGAGCGCCACTTCGGAATCCTCTCCAACTGCAACCACACCTACTGTCTCAAGTGTATTCGCAAGTGGAGGAGTGCTAAGCAATCTGAGAGCAAGATCATAAAGTACTGCCCAGAATGCCGGATCACATCTAACATTGTCATTCCAAGTGAGTACTGGGTGGAGGAGAAAGAAGAGAAGCAGAAACTCATTCAGAAATACAAGGAGGCAATGAGCAACAAGGCGTGCAGGTATTTTGACGAAGGACGTAGGAGCTGCCCATTTGGAGGGAACTGCGTTTACAAGCATGCGTACCCTGATGCCGTAGAGAGGAGCCACAGAGACAGACAGTGGGAACATCAAGCACATACCGGGCCCAACGAAGGAACCACTTCTGGGAGCTCATTGAGGAAAGAGAGAACGGCAACCCCTTTGACAACGACGAAGAAGAGGTTGTCACCTTTGAGCTGGGCGAGATGTTGCTTGTGCTTTTGGCTGCAGGTGGGGACGACGACCTGACAGACTCTGAAGACGAGTGGGACTTGTTTCACGATGAGCTGGAAGATTTTTATGACTTGGATCTATAGCAGCTTTGCTGGGCGTGTGAACTGGTCTGCTGAGCCTCAGACGGCAGCCCTCCCCGCTGGTGGCAGCAGTGCCCGTGGTTCTCTTCTAGGCAGGCCTCTCAACTCCAGGTGCTGTCGTAATAATTTTTACCCAGGGCCTGTCTTCTCAATCCCTCACCTTTCCCCAAGGAGTATGTTGTTTTCTCTGTTTAAAAAAGTTACAAAAATGAATCTTAAAGTTAGTTTTCTTGTAACATGAATTTAAGGGTCAGACAGAGTGTAGGTTTGCTGCGTCATCTGTTTTCAGCCAGATTCACACAGTTCAAGGGGAGCATTTCTGGATTTCCAGTACTCATTTTTGAGGACCCCAGGTTCAAAAATAACAGCATTGGCCCCGCTTTTGGGTCCAAGAATTGGGGTGTTAGGTGAAGGATCTGAACTGTGGCATGTAGCCTTCTGCTATAGACTTAGGCGGATGCTTGAGGTTTCTGGTGAATTCTGCACATCTGTGTTTTTATATCTGTTCCCTGCCCTGGAATCCCCACCCTGTGCACTCGTTCTGTGGTTTTCATCTCTTGTTTAATTGCACACAAGTACTACTGCTGGGTAACCAGAACCAGGTGCGACTGTGTTGAGATTTTTGCTGTGTTTAGCCTGATAGGAAAATTGTGAAAGAACACATATAAAGATATAGCGGAATAAAATAAATGCAGAGTTGGAAGTTGACTCCCAAGGGCTGATAGACTTGGTACGTGGGAGTGTGTAACAAGCTTCTCATCCCTGCATAGATGCAGTGTCTGTAGCCTTAGTGGAAAAACTCAAGTTTAGTGGTTTCAGCCTCGTGTGGCAAATAGATCTTAAAGGACAAAGCAGTATATTGGTAGCTGTTAATAGAGCAGGGCAAGCTCTGTCTATATAAATAGGGAAATGGGCTTAGCCATAGAGGTTCAACTATCTGGTTATCTCATGTATTAACACAAACTGGGTCTCAGTTACACAGTTGTATTTAATGTTTTATGATCTCCTAGACTTTCTAGTCCAGGCACTTTTTGACAAACCTTTGTCCTCATTTGAGGGGTTTTGTTGTCGGGTTGTTGGGTCCGTTTGTGTGGGTATTTGCCTCATTCCATCCCTGAGCTTTGCAGCTAGACAGGTGTGATTGAAAACTATTTTCTAAGGTGTTTCCTGTAGCGGAGTAATTGGTTTGCAGTAGTAAGTCATGTTTTTCCACTAAAAGGGGACGGAGGGGTGGTAATCCACGAGGTAAGCTAAAGTTAAATTCTTAGAAGAATTCCTTGATCAGAAAATATAAATTTGCGTTTTGTTGCTCTATTTCCTGAAAGTAACTTGGAGATGCCCCTGATTTGTCCATCTACTGCTTTGATTCCTTGGATACCACTCATACTTTCACGTTAAGCAAAGACAAGTAATTCTTGCAGGGGTCTCTGTCTTTTTCAGCAGCCCTTTTGTAAGACGCACTTTTCCCATATAAAACAATTTTAAACCTCCCTCCCCCCCCCCCTCCACAAAAGAAGTAAAGAGACATAAACTTAAAGGGCTTTTTCCTGGCACATTCCATTCTAGTTTACAACCTAGAACACCACTTCCAATAAGGCTCTGTTGCATTAGTAACCAGTTTTGGTAAAGGAGAAATGCTGCCGCCTTGTGGCCGTTTCCCGCAAGAGCGGCTTTACACCCACAGCTAAAGGTCATTAACGTTCAGAAGGACTCGGGGCCGTAAAGGACACCTGCCCTCAAAAATTGTGCTGAGGTAAGGAATGGAGAAAACAATTCAAAACAGGCAAATTTTTCAAGAAGATAGTATGAAGAGTTAAGTTTTACTCACTCTCTTTAAAAAAAAGGAAAATGGATAAAAGCTCAACCTCAGGAAGTATTAGACTCATGCAATCTAATCTACAAAAAGGTTTCAACGCACACCAGTCGCCTGACCATCAGCAAAAACTCTACAAACAATAAATGCTGAAGGGGCTTTAGAGAACTGTGTACCCTCTACCTGCTGGTGAGACGTAAAGTCGTAACAGCCGACAACGAGAACCGAAAGGAGCTGCATTAAAAAGTAAAAATTGAGGTACCATTTAATCCAGCAGGCACGCCACTGGGCCTCTCACCTGAGAAGACCAGAATCGAGAAGACATAGGCTGCAAAAGCTGCACTGCAGCCTTATTCACAATAGCCAAGACAGTGAAGCAACCAAAATGTTCTTCAACAGGTGAATGGATAAAGAAGAAGTGGTTCGTGTACCCAATGGAATATTAGCCATGGAAAACAATGAAACACTGCTCTTTGAGGCACCACAGGTGAACCTGGGGATAATCACCAAACATGATGTAAGTCGGAAAGCAAAAGACCTATATCCTATGATATCACTTACAGGGGTTAGCTAATAACTGACACAAATGAACATATTTCCACAGAGAAAGACGCTCACAGAATTAGAAAACAAACTATGCTCATGTAAAAGGAAAGGTGGGGGGAATGGATAAATTAAGATTAGTGTTACTATACGTATACAAATACATATTATATACATTTATCAAAAAGACCGACCATATAGCAAGGGAGGTCTGCAGAACACTCTGTAATATTTTACATGGGAAGAGGATCTGTACAAGAATAGACATATATAATGTACAAATGAACCAGATTCTGTACACCTAGGACAAACAATATTCTAATCTTTACCCAGATTAAAAAAAGTAAAAAAAAAACCAAGAAGTAATGAGACATAAACTTATGGGGGTTTCTCCTGGCACATTCCATTCTAATTTAAAACCTAGGAACACGACTTCCTGGAAGGCTCTGCTGCCTTAGTACCCAGATTTGGGAACGGAGAAATGATGCCTCCTTGTGGCCATTTCCCACAACAGCAGCTTTAAACACATTGCTAAAGGTCACTAAATATTCACCAAACTTGCATTTATTTAAATGACACCTGCCCTCCAAAAATTCCTGGGGTCGAAAATCGACCAAAATTTCAAAAGAGGGCAACCTTTCAAGATGACAATTTCAAGAGGTATATTGTACTCACATTTTTTTTAACAGAAAACAAAAAGGCGAGGAAAAATGATGAATTTTAGGAATTTTTAAAGACATGCAAACCCAAATTACAAAAACCGATCAGCTCACAGCCGTCAGAATGGCCATTAGCAAAAATGCTGCAAACAACAAATGCTGAAATGATTGTGGAGAGATGCTTACCCTCTCTTCTATGGGGGACGTGGTAAGAGCCACTAATGAAAACACAATGGAGGTGCTTTGAACATTGAGCTACAAGTCAATCATTCACACCCAGTGCTGGGCGTAACCCCTGAGAAATGAGAATCAAAAAGTCACAGGCTGGCAATCCTGCACTCCAGCAATATTTACCATAGCCAACACTTGGAAGCAACGAAAATACCCATCAATACAGGAATGCACCAAGAAGAAGTGGTCTATGTACACAATGGAATATTACTCCAATAAAAAATATTAATTAAATTTAAAAAACAAACAAAAGTAAGGAGACATCTGCTGTTGTGGGTTTATCCGGGCACATTCCACTCTAATTTATAACCGAGGAACACCACTGGCCGGGAGGGCTGTTTCCCTAGTTACCAGAGTGGGGAACGTAGAAAGGCTGCCGTCCTCTGGCCGTTACCTGCAAAAGGAGCTTTAAAACCTGTGCTAATGCTCACTTCATATGAACAAGTACGGCAGGGCTGTAAATGAAACCTGCCCTCAAAATGTTTAGAGGGAGGTAAATGGCCAAAGCATTTCAAAATGTGACACATACTTTAAGAAAACACTTTGAAGAACTAAGCTGTAATCACAGATTGAAAAATCAAAGCACGTGCCTTAAAGCTCAATTTCAACGGATTATGAGACACATGCAAATTCAACCACGAAGCAGTATTATCTCAAACCAGTCAGAATAACCATCAGCAAGAAAACTATAAACAATAAATGCTGAAGGTGTTGTGGAGAAATGCATACGCTCAACTTTAAGAGGGACATAACTTGGAAAGAGCCACTAATGAGAACTGAATGGAAGTGCCTTTAAAAGGGAAATATTGAGCTACCATATGATCCAGCAGGCCCCTTCCTGGACCTATAACCTCTGAAGACAGAACTGGAAAGACACAGGCAGGCAAAACTGCACTGCACAGTATTACAATAGCCAAGATATGGAAGTAACCAAAAAGTCCACCAACAGATGGGGGGACAAAGAAGAACTGCTACATGTAGAGATGGAATATTAGCTAGCGAAAAAATGAAACAATGCCATTTGCAGCACCATAGATGAGTCTAGAAGTAATCACGCAACTTGTAGTAAGTGAGAAAGCGAAAGACACATATCCTATCCTATCGCTTGTAGGTGTTACCAAAAAATTGATACCAATGAAGATATTTCCACAGAGAAAGGCAATCACAGATTCATTAAGCAAACTTATGGTTCACCAAATGGAAAGGTGTGAGGATTGGATACATTACGATATTGGGGTTAACAGAGATATACAAACACATGTGAAACACAGAATCACCAAAGACCTATAGAATACCAAGAGAAGACTACTCAACATTGTGTCATAACCTACATGGGAAAAGGATACGAAGAAGAATAGATATATGTATATGTGTGAAAGAACCACATCTTGCACACCTAGAGCAAACAAAATATTGTAATCAAATCTGCTGTGATAACAAATAAAAATTTACTTAAAAATACGAACAAGAAGTAATGAGAAGGGGGTGCTCGGGCTCCGGCCCGCAGTTCGAGCGGCGAGAGCGCTCAGAGACGCGACGCGGGGCAGAGGGGAGTGAGCGGGCGCCTCAGTGTCCTTCCCCATCCCACCCCTCGCCTCGCCACCTTCTCCCCCCTCAGCCGGACCGGAATTATGTGATCCCGGAAGTTCCGGCGCCACTGCTGTGTGGGATAAACAGTAATGGCGGAGGCTGCAGCTCCGGGAACAACAGCCACAACATCAGGAGCAGGAGCGGCAGGGGCGGCGGTGGCAGCGGCCTCCCCCACCCCTATCCCCACAGTCACCTCCCCGTCCCTGGGGGCATGGGATTTGGCAGCGACGGCAGCGGCGGCGGCTGGACCAAACAGGTCACCTGCAGGTATTTCATGCATGGGGTTTGTAAGGAAGGAGATAACTGTCGATACTCACGTGACCTCTCTGACAGTCCATATGGTGTAGTGTACAAGTATGTTCAGCGAGGGTACTGTATTTACGGAGACCGCTGCAAATATGAACACAGCAAGCCATTGCAACTGCTACAGCTCTAACTGCAAAGTCACCCCTTGCTGCTTCCTCAAGTCTCTCATCAGTAGTTGGACAGATGGGTGAAATGCATATGGGCGAAGCTGAGTCAAGAAATTCAAACTTTTCAACTGTAGGAGCGGGTTCAGAAGACTGGGTGAACGCCATTGAGTTTGTTCCTGGGCAGCCCTACTGTGGCCGTACTGCCCCTTCCTCCACTGAAGCACCCCTGCAGGGCTCAGTGACCAAGGAAGAATCAGAGAAGGAGCAAATTGCAGTGGAAACAAAGAAGCAGATCTGCCCCTATGCTGCAGTGGGAGAGTGCCGATATGGGGAGAACTGTGTGTATCTCCATGGAGACGCGTGTGATATGTGTGGGCTGTAGGTCTTCCATCCAGTGGATGCTGCCCAAAGATCACAACATATAAAATCTTGCATCGAGGCCCATGAGAAGGACATGGAGCTCTCGTTTGCTGTGCAGCACAGCAAGGACATGGTGTGTGGGATCTGCACGGAGGTGGTCTATGAGAAAGCCAACCCCCGCGAGCGCCACTTCGGAATCCTCTCCAACTGCAACCACACCTACTGTCTCAAGTGTATTCGCAAGTGGAGGAGTGCTAAGCAATCTGAGAGCAAGATCATAAAGTACTGCCCAGAATGCCGGATCACATCTAACATTGTCATTCCAAGTGAGTACTGGGTGGAGGAGAAAGAAGAGAAGCAGAAACTCATTCAGAAATACAAGGAGGCAATGAGCAACAAGGCGTGCAGGTATTTTGACGAAGGACGTAGGAGCTGCCCATTTGGAGGGAACTGCGTTTACAAGCATGCGTACCCTGATGCCGTAGAGAGGAGCCACAGAGACAGACAGTGGGAACATCAAGCACATACCGGGCCCAACGAAGGAACCACTTCTGGGAGCTCATTGAGGAAAGAGAGAACGGCAACCCCTTTGACAACGACGAAGAAGAGGTTGTCACCTTTGAGCTGGGCGAGATGTTGCTTGTGCTTTTGGCTGCAGGTGGGGACGACGACCTGACAGACTCTGAAGACGAGTGGGACTTGTTTCACGATGAGCTGGAAGATTTTTATGACTTGGATCTATAGCAGCTTTGCTGGGCGTGTGAACTGGTCTGCTGAGCCTCAGACGGCAGCCCTCCCCGCTGGTGGCAGCAGTGCCCGTGGTTCTCTTCTAGGCAGGCCTCTCAACTCCAGGTGCTGTCGTAATAATTTTTACCCAGGGCCTGTCTTCTCAATCCCTCACCTTTCCCCAAGGAGTATGTTGTTTTCTCTGTTTAAAAAAGTTACAAAAATGAATCTTAAAGTTAGTTTTCTTGTAACATGAATTTAAGGGTCAGACAGAGTGTAGGTTTGCTGCGTCATCTGTTTTCAGCCAGATTCACACAGTTCAAGGGGAGCATTTCTGGATTTCCAGTACTCATTTTTGAGGACCCCAGGTTCAAAAGTAACAGCATTGGCCCCGCTTTTGGGTCCAAGAATTGGGGTGTTAGGTGAAGGATCTGAACTGTGGCATGTAGCCTTCTGCTATAGACTTAGGCGGATGCTTGAGGTTTCTGGTGAATTCTGCACATCTGTGTTTTTATATCTGTTCCCTGCCCTGGAATCCCCACCCTGTGCACTCGTTCTGTGGTTTTCATCTCTTGTTTAATTGCACACAAGTACTACTGCTGGGTAACCAGAACCAGGTGCGACTGTGTTGAGATTTTTGCTGTGTTTAGCCTGATAGGAAAATTGTGAAAGAACACATATAAAGATATAGCGGAATAAAATAAATGCAGAGTTGGAAGTTGACTCCCAAGGGCTGATAGACTTGGTACGTGGGAGTGTGTAACAAGCTTCTCATCCCTGCATAGATGCAGTGTCTGTAGCCTTAGTGGAAAAACTCAAGTTTAGTGGTTTCAGCCTCGTGTGGCAAATAGATCTTAAAGGACAAAGCAGTATATTGGTAGCTGTTAATAGAGCAGGGCAAGCTCTGTCTATATAAATAGGGAAATGGGCTTAGCCATAGAGGTTCAACTATCTGGTTATCTCATGTATTAACACAAACTGGGTCTCAGTTACACAGTTGTATTTAATGTTTTATGATCTCCTAGACTTTCTAGTCCAGGCACTTTTTGACAAACCTTTGTCCTCATTTGAGGGGTTTTGTTGTCGGGTTGTTGGGTCCGTTTGTGTGGGTATTTGCCTCATTCCATCCCTGAGCTTTGCAGCTAGACAGGTGTGATTGAAAACTATTTTCTAAGGTGTTTCCTGTAGCGGAGTAATTGGTTTGCAGTAGTAAGTCATGTTTTTCCACTAAAAGGGGACGGAGGGGTGGTAATCCACGAGGTAAGCTAAAGTTAAATTCTTAGAAGAATTCCTTGATCAGAAAATATAAATTTGCGTTTTGTTGCTCTATTTCCTGAAAGTAACTTGGAGATGCCCCTGATTTGTCCATCTACTGCTTTGATTCCTTGGATACCACTCATACTTTCACGTTAAGCAAAGACAAGTAATTCTTGCAGGGGTCTCTGTCTTTTTCAGCAGCCCTTTTGTAAGACGCACTTTTCCCATATAAAACAATTTTAAACCTCCCTCCCCCCCCCCTCCACAAAAGAAGTAAAGAGACATAAACTTAAAGGGCTTTTTCCTGGCACATTCCATTCTAGTTTACAACCTAGAACACCACTTCCAATAAGGCTCTGTTGCATTAGTAACCAGTTTTGGTAAAGGAGAAATGCTGCCGCCTTGTGGCCGTTTCCCGCAAGAGCGGCTTTACACCCACAGCTAAAGGTCATTAACGTTCAGAAGGACTCGGGGCCGTAAAGGACACCTGCCCTCAAAAATTGTGCTGAGGTAAGGAATGGAGAAAACAATTCAAAACAGGCAAATTTTTCAAGAAGATAGTATGAAGAGTTAAGTTTTACTCACTCTCTTTAAAAAAAAGGAAAATGGATAAAAGCTCAACCTCAGGAAGTATTAGACTCATGCAATCTAATCTACAAAAAGGTTTCAACGCACACCAGTCGCCTGACCATCAGCAAAAACTCTACAAACAATAAATGCTGAAGGGGCTTTAGAGAACTGTGTACCCTCTACCTGCTGGTGAGACGTAAAGTCGTAACAGCCGACAACGAGAACCGAAAGGAGCTGCATTAAAAAGTAAAAATTGAGGTACCATTTAATCCAGCAGGCACGCCACTGGGCCTCTCACCTGAGAAGACCAGAATCGAGAAGACATAGGCTGCAAAAGCTGCACTGCAGCCTTATTCACAATAGCCAAGACAGTGAAGCAACCAAAATGTTCTTCAACAGGTGAATGGATAAAGAAGAAGTGGTTCATGTACCCAATGGAATATTAGCCATGGAAAACAATGAAACACTGCTCTTTGAGGCACCACAGGTGAACCTGGGGATAATCACCAAACATGATGTAAGTCGGAAAGCAAAAGACCTATATCCTATGATATCACTTACAGGGGTTAGCTAATAACTGACACAAATGAACATATTTCCACAGAGAAAGACGCTCACAGAATTAGAAAACAAACTATGCTCATGTAAAAGGAAAGGTGGGGGGAATGGATAAATTAAGATTAGTGTTACTATACGTATACAAATACATATTATATACATTTATCAAAAAGACCGACCATATAGCAAGGGAGGTCTGCAGAACACTCTGTAATATTTTACATGGGAAGAGGATCTGTACAAGAATAGACATATATAATGTACAAATGAACCAGATTCTGTACACCTAGGACAAACAATATTCTAATCTTTACCCAGATTAAAAAAAGTAAAAAAAAAACCAAGAAGTAATGAGACATAAACTTATGGGGGTTTCTCCTGGCACATTCCATTCTAATTTAAAACCTAGGAACACGACTTCCTGGAAGGCTCTGCTGCCTTAGTACCCAGATTTGGGAACGGAGAAATGATGCCTCCTTGTGGCCATTTCCCACAACAGCAGCTTTAAACACATTGCTAAAGGTCACTAAATATTCACCAAACTTGCATTTATTTAAATGACACCTGCCCTCCAAAAATTCCTGGGGTCGAAAATCGACCAAAATTTCAAAAGAGGGCAACCTTTCAAGATGACAATTTCAAGAGGTATATTGTACTCACATTTTTTTTAACAGAAAACAAAAAGGCGAGGAAAAATGATGAATTTTAGGAATTTTTAAAGACATGCAAACCCAAATTACAAAAACCGATCAGCTCACAGCCGTCAGAATGGCCATTAGCAAAAATGCTGCAAACAACAAATGCTGAAATGATTGTGGAGAGATGCTTACCCTCTCTTCTATGGGGGACGTGGTAAGAGCCACTAATGAAAACACAATGGAGGTGCTTTGAACATTGAGCTACAAGTCAATCATTCACACCCAGTGCTGGGCGTAACCCCTGAGAAATGAGAATCAAAAAGTCACAGGCTGGCAATCCTGCACTCCAGCAATATTTACCATAGCCAACACTTGGAAGCAACGAAAATACCCATCAATACAGGAATGCACCAAGAAGAAGTGGTCTATGTACACAATGGAATATTACTCCAATAAAAAATATTAATTAAATTTAAAAAACAAACAAAAGTAAGGAGACATCTGCTGTTGTGGGTTTATCCGGGCACATTCCACTCTAATTTATAACCGAGGAACACCACTGGCCGGGAGGGCTGTTTCCCTAGTTACCAGAGTGGGGAACGTAGAAAGGCTGCCGTCCTCTGGCCGTTACCTGCAAAAGGAGCTTTAAAACCTGTGCTAATGCTCACTTCATATGAACAAGTACGGCAGGGCTGTAAATGAAACCTGCCCTCAAAATGTTTAGAGGGAGGTAAATGGCCAAAGCATTTCAAAATGTGACACATACTTTAAGAAAACACTTTGAAGAACTAAGCTGTAATCACAGATTGAAAAATCAAAGCACGTGCCTTAAAGCTCAATTTCAACGGATTATGAGACACATGCAAATTCAACCACGAAGCAGTATTATCTCAAACCAGTCAGAATAACCATCAGCAAGAAAACTATAAACAATAAATGCTGAAGGTGTTGTGGAGAAATGCATACGCTCAACTTTAAGAGGGACATAACTTGGAAAGAGCCACTAATGAGAACTGAATGGAAGTGCCTTTAAAAGGGAAATATTGAGCTACCATATGATCCAGCAGGCCCCTTCCTGGACCTATAACCTCTGAAGACAGAACTGGAAAGACACAGGCAGGCAAAACTGCACTGCACAGTATTACAATAGCCAAGATATGGAAGTAACCAAAAAGTCCACCAACAGATGGGGGGACAAAGAAGAACTGCTACATGTAGAGATGGAATATTAGCTAGCGAAAAAATGAAACAATGCCATTTGCAGCACCATAGATGAGTCTAGAAGTAATCACGCAACTTGTAGTAAGTGAGAAAGCGAAAGACACATATCCTATCCTATCGCTTGTAGGTGTTACCAAAAAATTGATACCAATGAAGATATTTCCACAGAGAAAGGCAATCACAGATTCATTAAGCAAACTTATGGTTCACCAAATGGAAAGGTGTGAGGATTGGATACATTACGATATTGGGGTTAACAGAGATATACAAACACATGTGAAACACAGAATCACCAAAGACCTATAGAATACCAAGAGAAGACTACTCAACATTGTGTCATAACCTACATGGGAAAAGGATACGAAGAAGAATAGATATATGTATATGTGTGAAAGAACCACATCTTGCACACCTAGAGCAAACAAAATATTGTAATCAAATCTGCTGTGATAACAAATAAAAATTTACTTAAAAATACGAACAAGAAGTAATGAGAAGGGGGTGCTCGGGCTCCGGCCCGCAGTTCGAGCGGCGAGAGCGCTCAGAGACGCGACGCGGGGCAGAGGGGAGTGAGCGGGCGCCTCAGTGTCCTTCCCCATCCCACCCCTCGCCTCGCCACCTTCTCCCCCCTCAGCCGGACCGGAATTATGTGATCCCGGAAGTTCCGGCGCCACTGCTGTGTGGGATAAACAGTAATGGCGGAGGCTGCAGCTCCGGGAACAACAGCCACAACATCAGGAGCAGGAGCGGCAGGGGCGGCGGTGGCAGCGGCCTCCCCCACCCCTATCCCCACAGTCACCTCCCCGTCCCTGGGGGCATGGGATTTGGCAGCGACGGCAGCGGCGGCGGCTGGACCAAACAGGTCACCTGCAGGTATTTCATGCATGGGGTTTGTAAGGAAGGAGATAACTGTCGATACTCACGTGACCTCTCTGACAGTCCATATGGTGTAGTGTACAAGTATGTTCAGCGAGGGTACTGTATTTACGGAGACCGCTGCAAATATGAACACAGCAAGCCATTGCAACTGCTACAGCTCTAACTGCAAAGTCACCCCTTGCTGCTTCCTCAAGTCTCTCATCAGTAGTTGGACAGATGGGTGAAATGCATATGGGCGAAGCTGAGTCAAGAAATTCAAACTTTTCAACTGTAGGAGCGGGTTCAGAAGACTGGGTGAACGCCATTGAGTTTGTTCCTGGGCAGCCCTACTGTGGCCGTACTGCCCCTTCCTCCACTGAAGCACCCCTGCAGGGCTCAGTGACCAAGGAAGAATCAGAGAAGGAGCAAATTGCAGTGGAAACAAAGAAGCAGATCTGCCCCTATGCTGCAGTGGGAGAGTGCCGATATGGGGAGAACTGTGTGTATCTCCATGGAGACGCGTGTGATATGTGTGGGCTGTAGGTCTTCCATCCAGTGGATGCTGCCCAAAGATCACAACATATAAAATCTTGCATCGAGGCCCATGAGAAGGACATGGAGCTCTCGTTTGCTGTGCAGCACAGCAAGGACATGGTGTGTGGGATCTGCACGGAGGTGGTCTATGAGAAAGCCAACCCCCGCGAGCGCCACTTCGGAATCCTCTCCAACTGCAACCACACCTACTGTCTCAAGTGTATTCGCAAGTGGAGGAGTGCTAAGCAATCTGAGAGCAAGATCATAAAGTACTGCCCAGAATGCCGGATCACATCTAACATTGTCATTCCAAGTGAGTACTGGGTGGAGGAGAAAGAAGAGAAGCAGAAACTCATTCAGAAATACAAGGAGGCAATGAGCAACAAGGCGTGCAGGTATTTTGACGAAGGACGTAGGAGCTGCCCATTTGGAGGGAACTGCGTTTACAAGCATGCGTACCCTGATGCCGTAGAGAGGAGCCACAGAGACAGACAGTGGGAACATCAAGCACATACCGGGCCCAACGAAGGAACCACTTCTGGGAGCTCATTGAGGAAAGAGAGAACGGCAACCCCTTTGACAACGACGAAGAAGAGGTTGTCACCTTTGAGCTGGGCGAGATGTTGCTTGTGCTTTTGGCTGCAGGTGGGGACGACGACCTGACAGACTCTGAAGACGAGTGGGACTTGTTTCACGATGAGCTGGAAGATTTTTATGACTTGGATCTATAGCAGCTTTGCTGGGCGTGTGAACTGGTCTGCTGAGCCTCAGACGGCAGCCCTCCCCGCTGGTGGCAGCAGTGCCCGTGGTTCTCTTCTAGGCAGGCCTCTCAACTCCAGGTGCTGTCGTAATAATTTTTACCCAGGGCCTGTCTTCTCAATCCCTCACCTTTCCCCAAGGAGTATGTTGTTTTCTCTGTTTAAAAAAGTTACAAAAATGAATCTTAAAGTTAATTTTCTTGTAACATGAATTTAAGGGTCAGACAGAGTGTAGGTTTGCTGCGTCATCTGTTTTCAGCCAGATTCACACAGTTCAAGGGGAGCATTTCTGGATTTCCAGTACTCATTTTTGAGGACCCCAGGTTCAAAAGTAACAGCATTGGCCCCGCTTTTGGGTCCAAGAATTGGGGTGTTAGGTGAAGGATCTGAACTGTGGCATGTAGCCTTCTGCTATAGACTTAGGCGGATGCTTGAGGTTTCTGGTGAATTCTGCACATCTGTGTTTTTATATCTGTTCCCTGCCCTGGAATCCCCACCCTGTGCACTCGTTCTGTGGTTTTCATCTCTTGTTTAATTGCACACAAGTACTACTGCTGGGTAACCAGAACCAGGTGCGACTGTGTTGAGATTTTTGCTGTGTTTAGCCTGATAGGAAAATTGTGAAAGAACACATATAAAGATATAGCGGAATAAAATAAATGCAGAGTTGGAAGTTGACTCCCAAGGGCTGATAGACTTGGTACGTGGGAGTGTGTAACAAGCTTCTCATCCCTGCATAGATGCAGTGTCTGTAGCCTTAGTGGAAAAACTCAAGTTTAGTGGTTTCAGCCTCGTGTGGCAAATAGATCTTAAAGGACAAAGCAGTATATTGGTAGCTGTTAATAGAGCAGGGCAAGCTCTGTCTATATAAATAGGGAAATGGGCTTAGCCATAGAGGTTCAACTATCTGGTTATCTCATGTATTAACACAAACTGGGTCTCAGTTACACAGTTGTATTTAATGTTTTATGATCTCCTAGACTTTCTAGTCCAGGCACTTTTTGACAAACCTTTGTCCTCATTTGAGGGGTTTTGTTGTCGGGTTGTTGGGTCCGTTTGTGTGGGTATTTGCCTCATTCCATCCCTGAGCTTTGCAGCTAGACAGGTGTGATTGAAAACTATTTTCTAAGGTGTTTCCTGTAGCGGAGTAATTGGTTTGCAGTAGTAAGTCATGTTTTTCCACTAAAAGGGGACGGAGGGGTGGTAATCCACGAGGTAAGCTAAAGTTAAATTCTTAGAAGAATTCCTTGATCAGAAAATATAAATTTGCGTTTTGTTGCTCTATTTCCTGAAAGTAACTTGGAGATGCCCCTGATTTGTCCATCTACTGCTTTGATTCCTTGGATACCACTCATACTTTCACGTTAAGCAAAGACAAGTAATTCTTGCAGGGGTCTCTGTCTTTTTCAGCAGCCCTTTTGTAAGACGCACTTTTCCCATATAAAACAATTTTAAACCTCCCTCCCCCCCCCTCCACAAAAGAAGTAAAGAGACATAAACTTAAAGGGCTTTTTCCTGGCACATTCCATTCTAGTTTACAACCTAGAACACCACTTCCAATAAGGCTCTGTTGCATTAGTAACCAGTTTTGGTAAAGGAGAAATGCTGCCGCCTTGTGGCCGTTTCCCGCAAGAGCGGCTTTACACCCACAGCTAAAGGTCATTAACGTTCAGAAGGACTCGGGGCCGTAAAGGACACCTGCCCTCAAAAATTGTGCTGAGGTAAGGAATGGAGAAAACAATTCAAAACAGGCAAATTTTTCAAGAAGATAGTATGAAGAGTTAAGTTTTACTCACTCTCTTTAAAAAAAAGGAAAATGGATAAAAGCTCAACCTCAGGAAGTATTAGACTCATGCAATCTAATCTACAAAAAGGTTTCAACGCACACCAGTCGCCTGACCATCAGCAAAAACTCTACAAACAATAAATGCTGAAGGGGCTTTAGAGAACTGTGTACCCTCTACCTGCTGGTGAGACGTAAAGTCGTAACAGCCGACAACGAGAACCGAAAGGAGCTGCATTAAAAAGTAAAAATTGAGGTACCATTTAATCCAGCAGGCACGCCACTGGGCCTCTCACCTGAGAAGACCAGAATCGAGAAGACATAGGCTGCAAAAGCTGCACTGCAGCCTTATTCACAATAGCCAAGACAGTGAAGCAACCAAAATGTTCTTCAACAGGTGAATGGATAAAGAAGAAGTGGTTCGTGTACCCAATGGAATATTAGCCATGGAAAACAATGAAACACTGCTCTTTGAGGCACCACAGGTGAACCTGGGGATAATCACCAAACATGATGTAAGTCGGAAAGCAAAAGACCTATATCCTATGATATCACTTACAGGGGTTAGCTAATAACTGACACAAATGAACATATTTCCACAGAGAAAGACGCTCACAGAATTAGAAAACAAACTATGCTCATGTAAAAGGAAAGGTGGGGGGAATGGATAAATTAAGATTAGTGTTACTATACGTATACAAATACATATTATATACATTTATCAAAAAGACCGACCATATAGCAAGGGAGGTCTGCAGAACACTCTGTAATATTTTACATGGGAAGAGGATCTGTACAAGAATAGACATATATAATGTACAAATGAACCAGATTCTGTACACCTAGGACAAACAATATTCTAATCTTTACCCAGATTAAAAAAAGTAAAAAAAAAACCAAGAAGTAATGAGACATAAACTTATGGGGGTTTCTCCTGGCACATTCCATTCTAATTTAAAACCTAGGAACACGACTTCCTGGAAGGCTCTGCTGCCTTAGTACCCAGATTTGGGAACGGAGAAATGATGCCTCCTTGTGGCCATTTCCCACAACAGCAGCTTTAAACACATTGCTAAAGGTCACTAAATATTCACCAAACTTGCATTTATTTAAATGACACCTGCCCTCCAAAAATTCCTGGGGTCGAAAATCGACCAAAATTTCAAAAGAGGGCAACCTTTCAAGATGACAATTTCAAGAGGTATATTGTACTCACATTTTTTTTAACAGAAAACAAAAAGGCGAGGAAAAATGATGAATTTTAGGAATTTTTAAAGACATGCAAACCCAAATTACAAAAACCGATCAGCTCACAGCCGTCAGAATGGCCATTAGCAAAAATGCTGCAAACAACAAATGCTGAAATGATTGTGGAGAGATGCTTACCCTCTCTTCTATGGGGGACGTGGTAAGAGCCACTAATGAAAACACAATGGAGGTGCTTTGAACATTGAGCTACAAGTCAATCATTCACACCCAGTGCTGGGCGTAACCCCTGAGAAATGAGAATCAAAAAGTCACAGGCTGGCAATCCTGCACTCCAGCAATATTTACCATAGCCAACACTTGGAAGCAACGAAAATACCCATCAATACAGGAATGCACCAAGAAGAAGTGGTCTATGTACACAATGGAATATTACTCCAATAAAAAATATTAATTAAATTTAAAAAACAAACAAAAGTAAGGAGACATCTGCTGTTGTGGGTTTATCCGGGCACATTCCACTCTAATTTATAACCGAGGAACACCACTGGCCGGGAGGGCTGTTTCCCTAGTTACCAGAGTGGGGAACGTAGAAAGGCTGCCGTCCTCTGGCCGTTACCTGCAAAAGCAGCTTTAAAACCTGTGCTAATGCTCACTTCATATGAACAAGTACGGCAGGGCTGTAAATGAAACCTGCCCTCAAAATGTTTAGAGGGAGGTAAATGGCCAAAGCATTTCAAAATGTGACACATACTTTAAGAAAACACTTTGAAGAACTAAGCTGTAATCACAGATTGAAAAATCAAAGCACGTGCCTTAAAGCTCAATTTCAACGGATTATGAGACACATGCAAATTCAACCACGAAGCAGTATTATCTCAAACCAGTCAGAATAACCATCAGCAAGAAAACTATAAACAATAAATGCTGAAGGTGTTGTGGAGAAATGCATACGCTCAACTTTAAGAGGGACATAACTTGGAAAGAGCCACTAATGAGAACTGAATGGAAGTGCCTTTAAAAGGGAAATATTGAGCTACCATATGATCCAGCAGGCCCCTTCCTGGACCTATAACCTCTGAAGACAGAACTGGAAAGACACAGGCAGGCAAAACTGCACTGCACAGTATTACAATAGCCAAGATATGGAAGTAACCAAAAAGTCCACCAACAGATGGGGGGACAAAGAAGAACTGCTACATGTAGAGATGGAATATTAGCTAGCGAAAAAATGAAACAATGCCATTTGCAGCACCATAGATGAGTCTAGAAGTAATCACGCAACTTGTAGTAAGTGAGAAAGCGAAAGACACATATCCTATCCTATCGCTTGTAGATGTTACCAAAAAATTGATACCAATGAAGATATTTCCACAGAGAAAGGCAATCACAGATTCATTAAGCAAACTTATGGTTCACCAAATGGAAAGGTGTGAGGATTGGATACATTACGATATTGGGGTTAACAGAGATATACAAACACATGTGAAACACAGAATCACCAAAGACCTATAGAATACCAAGAGAAGACTACTCAACATTGTGTCATAACCTACATGGGAAAAGGATACGAAGAAGAATAGATATATGTATATGTGTGAAAGAACCACATCTTGCACACCTAGAGCAAACAAAATATTGTAATCAAATCTGCTGTGATAACAAATAAAAATTTACTTAAAAATACGAACAAGAAGTAATGAGAAGGGGGTGCTCGGGCTCCGGCCCGCAGTTCGAGCGGCGAGAGCGCTCAGAGACGCGACGCGGGGCAGAGGGGAGTGAGCGGGCGCCTCAGTGTCCTTCCCCATCCCACCCCTCGCCTCGCCACCTTCTCCCCCCTCAGCCGGACCGGAATTATGTGATCCCGGAAGTTCCGGCGCCACTGCTGTGTGGGATAAACAGTAATGGCGGAGGCTGCAGCTCCGGGAACAACAGCCACAACATCAGGAGCAGGAGCGGCAGGGGCGGCGGTGGCAGCGGCCTCCCCCACCCCTATCCCCACAGTCACCTCCCCGTCCCTGGGGGCATGGGATTTGGCAGCGACGGCAGCGGCGGCGGCTGGACCAAACAGGTCACCTGCAGGTATTTCATGCATGGGGTTTGTAAGGAAGGAGATAACTGTCGATACTCACGTGACCTCTCTGACAGTCCATATGGTGTAGTGTACAAGTATGTTCAGCGAGGGTACTGTATTTACGGAGACCGCTGCAAATATGAACACAGCAAGCCATTGCAACTGCTACAGCTCTAACTGCAAAGTCACCCCTTGCTGCTTCCTCAAGTCTCTCATCAGTAGTTGGACAGATGGGTGAAATGCATATGGGCGAAGCTGAGTCAAGAAATTCAAACTTTTCAACTGTAGGAGCGGGTTCAGAAGACTGGGTGAACGCCATTGAGTTTGTTCCTGGGCAGCCCTACTGTGGCCGTACTGCCCCTTCCTCCACTGAAGCACCCCTGCAGGGCTCAGTGACCAAGGAAGAATCAGAGAAGGAGCAAATTGCAGTGGAAACAAAGAAGCAGATCTGCCCCTATGCTGCAGTGGGAGAGTGCCGATATGGGGAGAACTGTGTGTATCTCCATGGAGACGCGTGTGATATGTGTGGGCTGTAGGTCTTCCATCCAGTGGATGCTGCCCAAAGATCACAACATATAAAATCTTGCATCGAGGCCCATGAGAAGGACATGGAGCTCTCGTTTGCTGTGCAGCACAGCAAGGACATGGTGTGTGGGATCTGCACGGAGGTGGTCTATGAGAAAGCCAACCCCCGCGAGCGCCACTTCGGAATCCTCTCCAACTGCAACCACACCTACTGTCTCAAGTGTATTCGCAAGTGGAGGAGTGCTAAGCAATCTGAGAGCAAGATCATAAAGTACTGCCCAGAATGCCGGATCACATCTAACATTGTCATTCCAAGTGAGTACTGGGTGGAGGAGAAAGAAGAGAAGCAGAAACTCATTCAGAAATACAAGGAGGCAATGAGCAACAAGGCGTGCAGGTATTTTGACGAAGGACGTAGGAGCTGCCCATTTGGAGGGAACTGCGTTTACAAGCATGCGTACCCTGATGCCGTAGAGAGGAGCCACAGAGACAGACAGTGGGAACATCAAGCACATACCGGGCCCAACGAAGGAACCACTTCTGGGAGCTCATTGAGGAAAGAGAGAACGGCAACCCCTTTGACAACGACGAAGAAGAGGTTGTCACCTTTGAGCTGGGCGAGATGTTGCTTGTGCTTTTGGCTGCAGGTGGGGACGACGACCTGACAGACTCTGAAGACGAGTGGGACTTGTTTCACGATGAGCTGGAAGATTTTTATGACTTGGATCTATAGCAGCTTTGCTGGGCGTGTGAACTGGTCTGCTGAACCTCAGACGGCAGCCCTCCCCGCTGGTGGCAGCAGTGCCCGTGGTTCTCTTCTAGGCAGGCCTCTCAACTCCAGGTGCTGTCGTAATAATTTTTACCCAGGGCCTGTCTTCTCAATCCCTCACCTTTCCCCAAGGAGTATGTTGTTTTCTCTGTTTAAAAAAGTTACAAAAATGAATCTTAAAGTTAGTTTTCTTGTAACATGAATTTAAGGGTCAGACAGAGTGTAGGTTTGCTGCGTCATCTGTTTTCAGCCAGATTCACACAGTTCAAGGGGAGCATTTCTGGATTTCCAGTACTCATTTTTGAGGACCCCAGGTTCAAAAGTAACAGCATTGGCCCCGCTTTTGGGTCCAAGAATTGGGGTGTTAGGTGAAGGATCTGAACTGTGGCATGTAGCCTTCTGCTATAGACTTAGGCGGATGCTTGAGGTTTCTGGTGAATTCTGCACATCTGTGTTTTTATATCTGTTCCCTGCCCTGGAATCCCCACCCTGTGCACTCGTTCTGTGGTTTTCATCTCTTGTTTAATTGCACACAAGTACTACTGCTGGGTAACCAGAACCAGGTGCGACTGTGTTGAGATTTTTGCTGTGTTTAGCCTGATAGGAAAATTGTGAAAGAACACATATAAAGATATAGCGGAATAAAATAAATGCAGAGTTGGAAGTTGACTCCCAAGGGCTGATAGACTTGGTACGTGGGAGTGTGTAACAAGCTTCTCATCCCTGCATAGATGCAGTGTCTGTAGCCTTAGTGGAAAAACTCAAGTTTAGTGGTTTCAGCCTCGTGTGGCAAATAGATCTTAAAGGACAAAGCAGTATATTGGTAGCTGTTAATAGAGCAGGGCAAGCTCTGTCTATATAAATAGGGAAATGGGCTTAGCCATAGAGGTTCAACTATCTGGTTATCTCATGTATTAACACAAACTGGGTCTCAGTTACACAGTTGTATTTAATGTTTTATGATCTCCTAGACTTTCTAGTCCAGGCACTTTTTGACAAACCTTTGTCCTCATTTGAGGGGTTTTGTTGTCGGGTTGTTGGGTCCGTTTGTGTGGGTATTTGCCTCATTCCATCCCTGAGCTTTGCAGCTAGACAGGTGTGATTGAAAACTATTTTCTAAGGTGTTTCCTGTAGCGGAGTAATTGGTTTGCAGTAGTAAGTCATGTTTTTCCACTAAAAGGGGACGGAGGGGTGGTAATCCACGAGGTAAGCTAAAGTTAAATTCTTAGAAGAATTCCTTGATCAGAAAATATAAATTTGCGTTTTGTTGCTCTATTTCCTGAAAGTAACTTGGAGATGCCCCTGATTTGTCCATCTACTGCTTTGATTCCTTGGATACCACTCATACTTTCACGTTAAGCAAAGACAAGTAATTCTTGCAGGGGTCTCTGTCTTTTTCAGCAGCCCTTTTGTAAGACGCACTTTTCCCATATAAAACAATTTTAAACCTCCCTCCCCCCCCCCTCCACAAAAGAAGTAAAGAGACATAAACTTAAAGGGCTTTTTCCTGGCACATTCCATTCTAGTTTACAACCTAGAACACCACTTCCAATAAGGCTCTGTTGCATTAGTAACCAGTTTTGGTAAAGGAGAAATGCTGCCGCCTTGTGGCCGTTTCCCGCAAGAGCGGCTTTACACCCACAGCTAAAGGTCATTAACGTTCAGAAGGACTCGGGGCCGTAAAGGACACCTGCCCTCAAAAATTGTGCTGAGGTAAGGAATGGAGAAAACAATTCAAAACAGGCAAATTTTTCAAGAAGATAGTATGAAGAGTTAAGTTTTACTCACTCTCTTTAAAAAAAAGGAAAATGGATAAAAGCTCAACCTCAGGAAGTATTAGACTCATGCAATCTAATCTACAAAAAGGTTTCAACGCACACCAGTCGCCTGACCATCAGCAAAAACTCTACAAACAATAAATGCTGAAGGGGCTTTAGAGAACTGTGTACCCTCTACCTGCTGGTGAGACGTAAAGTCGTAACAGCCGACAACGAGAACCGAAAGGAGCTGCATTAAAAAGTAAAAATTGAGGTACCATTTAATCCAGCAGGCACGCCACTGGGCCTCTCACCTGAGAAGACCAGAATCGAGAAGACATAGGCTGCAAAAGCTGCACTGCAGCCTTATTCACAATAGCCAAGACAGTGAAGCAACCAAAATGTTCTTCAACAGGTGAATGGATAAAGAAGAAGTGGTTCATGTACCCAATGGAATATTAGCCATGGAAAACAATGAAACACTGCTCTTTGAGGCACCACAGGTGAACCTGGGGATAATCACCAAACATGATGTAAGTCGGAAAGCAAAAGACCTATATCCTATGATATCACTTACAGGGGTTAGCTAATAACTGACACAAATGAACATATTTCCACAGAGAAAGACGCTCACAGAATTAGAAAACAAACTATGCTCATGTAAAAGGAAAGGTGGGGGGAATGGATAAATTAAGATTAGTGTTACTATACGTATACAAATACATATTATATACATTTATCAAAAAGACCGACCATATAGCAAGGGAGGTCTGCAGAACACTCTGTAATATTTTACATGGGAAGAGGATCTGTACAAGAATAGACATATATAATGTACAAATGAACCAGATTCTGTACACCTAGGACAAACAATATTCTAATCTTTACCCAGATTAAAAAAAGTAAAAAAAAAACCAAGAAGTAATGAGACATAAACTTATGGGGGTTTCTCCTGGCACATTCCATTCTAATTTAAAACCTAGGAACACGACTTCCTGGAAGGCTCTGCTGCCTTAGTACCCAGATTTGGGAACGGAGAAATGATGCCTCCTTGTGGCCATTTCCCACAACAGCAGCTTTAAACACACTGCTAAAGGTCACTAAATATTCACCAAACTTGCATTTATTTAAATGACACCTGCCCTCCAAAAATTCCTGGGGTCGAAAATCGACCAAAATTTCAAAAGAGGGCAACCTTTCAAGATGACAATTTCAAGAGGTATATTGTACTCACATTTTTTTTAACAGAAAACAAAAAGGCGAGGAAAAATGATGAATTTTAGGAATTTTTAAAGACATGCAAACCCAAATTACAAAAACCGATCAGCTCACAGCCGTCAGAATGGCCATTAGCAAAAATGCTGCAAACAACAAATGCTGAAATGATTGTGGAGAGATGCTTACCCTCTCTTCTATGGGGGACGTGGTAAGAGCCACTAATGAAAACACAATGGAGGTGCTTTGAACATTGAGCTACAAGTCAATCATTCACACCCAGTGCTGGGCGTAACCCCTGAGAAATGAGAATCAAAAAGTCACAGGCTGGCAATCCTGCACTCCAGCAATATTTACCATAGCCAACACTTGGAAGCAACGAAAATACCCATCAATACAGGAATGCACCAAGAAGAAGTGGTCTATGTACACAATGGAATATTACTCCAATAAAAAATATTAATTAAATTTAAAAAACAAACAAAAGTAAGGAGACATCTGCTGTTGTGGGTTTATCCGGGCACATTCCACTCTAATTTATAACCGAGGAACACCACTGGCCGGGAGGGCTGTTTCCCTAGTTACCAGAGTGGGGAACGTAGAAAGGCTGCCGTCCTCTGGCCGTTACCTGCAAAAGCAGCTTTAAAACCTGTGCTAATGCTCACTTCATATGAACAAGTACGGCAGGGCTGTAAATGAAACCTGCCCTCAAAATGTTTAGAGGGAGGTAAATGGCCAAAGCATTTCAAAATGTGACACATACTTTAAGAAAACACTTTGAAGAACTAAGCTGTAATCACAGATTGAAAAATCAAAGCACGTGCCTTAAAGCTCAATTTCAACGGATTATGAGACACATGCAAATTCAACCACGAAGCAGTATTATCTCAAACCAGTCAGAATAACCATCAGCAAGAAAACTATAAACAATAAATGCTGAAGGTGTTGTGGAGAAATGCATACGCTCAACTTTAAGAGGGACATAACTTGGAAAGAGCCACTAATGAGAACTGAATGGAAGTGCCTTTAAAAGGGAAATATTGAGCTACCATATGATCCAGCAGGCCCCTTCCTGGACCTATAACCTCTGAAGACAGAACTGGAAAGACACAGGCAGGCAAAACTGCACTGCACAGTATTACAATAGCCAAGATATGGAAGTAACCAAAAAGTCCACCAACAGATGGGGGGACAAAGAAGAACTGCTACATGTAGAGATGGAATATTAGCTAGCGAAAAAATGAAACAATGCCATTTGCAGCACCATAGATGAGTCTAGAAGTAATCACGCAACTTGTAGTAAGTGAGAAAGCGAAAGACACATATCCTATCCTATCGCTTGTAGGTGTTACCAAAAAATTGATACCAATGAAGATATTTCCACAGAGAAAGGCAATCACAGATTCATTAAGCAAACTTATGGTTCACCAAATGGAAAGGTGTGAGGATTGGATACATTACGATATTGGGGTTAACAGAGATATACAAACACATGTGAAACACAGAATCACCAAAGACCTATAGAATACCAAGAGAAGACTACTCAACATTGTGTCATAACCTACATGGGAAAAGGATACGAAGAAGAATAGATATATGTATATGTGTGAAAGAACCACATCTTGCACACCTAGAGCAAACAAAATATTGTAATCAAATCTGCTGTGATAACAAATAAAAATTTACTTAAAAATACGAACAAGAAGTAATGAGAAGGGGGTGCTCGGGCTCCGGCCCGCAGTTCGAGCGGCGAGAGCGCTCAGAGACGCGACGCGGGGCAGAGGGGAGTGAGCGGGCGCCTCAGTGTCCTTCCCCATCCCACCCCTCGCCTCGCCACCTTCTCCCCCCTCAGCCGGACCGGAATTATGTGATCCCGGAAGTTCCGGCGCCACTGCTGTGTGGGATAAACAGTAATGGCGGAGGCTGCAGCTCCGGGAACAACAGCCACAACATCAGGAGCAGGAGCGGCAGGGGCGGCGGTGGCAGCGGCCTCCCCCACCCCTATCCCCACAGTCACCTCCCCGTCCCTGGGGGCATGGGATTTGGCAGCGACGGCAGCGGCGGCGGCTGGACCAAACAGGTCACCTGCAGGTATTTCATGCATGGGGTTTGTAAGGAAGGAGATAACTGTCGATACTCACGTGACCTCTCTGACAGTCCATATGGTGTAGTGTACAAGTATGTTCAGCGAGGGTACTGTATTTACGGAGACCGCTGCAAATATGAACACAGCAAGCCATTGCAACTGCTACAGCTCTAACTGCAAAGTCACCCCTTGCTGCTTCCTCAAGTCTCTCATCAGTAGTTGGACAGATGGGTGAAATGCATATGGGCGAAGCTGAGTCAAGAAATTCAAACTTTTCAACTGTAGGAGCGGGTTCAGAAGACTGGGTGAACGCCATTGAGTTTGTTCCTGGGCAGCCCTACTGTGGCCGTACTGCCCCTTCCTCCACTGAAGCACCCCTGCAGGGCTCAGTGACCAAGGAAGAATCAGAGAAGGAGCAAATTGCAGTGGAAACAAAGAAGCAGATCTGCCCCTATGCTGCAGTGGGAGAGTGCCGATATGGGGAGAACTGTGTGTATCTCCATGGAGACGCGTGTGATATGTGTGGGCTGTAGGTCTTCCATCCAGTGGATGCTGCCCAAAGATCACAACATATAAAATCTTGCATCGAGGCCCATGAGAAGGACATGGAGCTCTCGTTTGCTGTGCAGCACAGCAAGGACATGGTGTGTGGGATCTGCACGGAGGTGGTCTATGAGAAAGCCAACCCCCGCGAGCGCCACTTCGGAATCCTCTCCAACTGCAACCACACCTACTGTCTCAAGTGTATTCGCAAGTGGAGGAGTGCTAAGCAATCTGAGAGCAAGATCATAAAGTACTGCCCAGAATGCCGGATCACATCTAACATTGTCATTCCAAGTGAGTACTGGGTGGAGGAGAAAGAAGAGAAGCAGAAACTCATTCAGAAATACAAGGAGGCAATGAGCAACAAGGCGTGCAGGTATTTTGACGAAGGACGTAGGAGCTGCCCATTTGGAGGGAACTGCGTTTACAAGCATGCGTACCCTGATGCCGTAGAGAGGAGCCACAGAGACAGACAGTGGGAACATCAAGCACATACCGGGCCCAACGAAGGAACCACTTCTGGGAGCTCATTGAGGAAAGAGAGAACGGCAACCCCTTTGACAACGACGAAGAAGAGGTTGTCACCTTTGAGCTGGGCGAGATGTTGCTTGTGCTTTTGGCTGCAGGTGGGGACGACGACCTGACAGACTCTGAAGACGAGTGGGACTTGTTTCACGATGAGCTGGAAGATTTTTATGACTTGGATCTATAGCAGCTTTGCTGGGCGTGTGAACTGGTCTGCTGAGCCTCAGACGGCAGCCCTCCCCGCTGGTGGCAGCAGTGCCCGTGGTTCTCTTCTAGGCAGGCCTCTCAACTCCAGGTGCTGTCGTAATAATTTTTACCCAGGGCCTGTCTTCTCAATCCCTCACCTTTCCCCAAGGAGTATGTTGTTTTCTCTGTTTAAAAAAGTTACAAAAATGAATCTTAAAGTTAGTTTTCTTGTAACATGAATTTAAGGGTCAGACAGAGTGTAGGTTTGCTGCGTCATCTGTTTTCAGCCAGATTCACACAGTTCAAGGGGAGCATTTCTGGATTTCCAGTACTCATTTTTGAGGACCCCAGGTTCAAAAGTAACAGCATTGGCCCCGCTTTTGGGTCCAAGAATTGGGGTGTTAGGTGAAGGATCTGAACTGTGGCATGTAGCCTTCTGCTATAGACTTAGGCGGATGCTTGAGGTTTCTGGTGAATTCTGCACATCTGTGTTTTTATATCTGTTCCCTGCCCTGGAATCCCCACCCTGTGCACTCGTTCTGTGGTTTTCATCTCTTGTTTAATTGCACACAAGTACTACTGCTGGGTAACCAGAACCAGGTGCGACTGTGTTGAGATTTTTGCTGTGTTTAGCCTGATAGGAAAATTGTGAAAGAACACATATAAAGATATAGCGGAATAAAATAAATGCAGAGTTGGAAGTTGACTCCCAAGGGCTGATAGACTTGGTACGTGGGAGTGTGTAACAAGCTTCTCATCCCTGCATAGATGCAGTGTCTGTAGCCTTAGTGGAAAAACTCAAGTTTAGTGGTTTCAGCCTCGTGTGGCAAATAGATCTTAAAGGACAAAGCAGTATATTGGTAGCTGTTAATAGAGCAGGGCAAGCTCTGTCTATATAAATAGGGAAATGGGCTTAGCCATAGAGGTTCAACTATCTGGTTATCTCATGTATTAACACAAACTGGGTCTCAGTTACACAGTTGTATTTAATGTTTTATGATCTCCTAGACTTTCTAGTCCAGGCACTTTTTGACAAACCTTTGTCCTCATTTGAGGGGTTTTGTTGTCGGGTTGTTGGGTCCGTTTGTGTGGGTATTTGCCTCATTCCATCCCTGAGCTTTGCAGCTAGACAGGTGTGATTGAAAACTATTTTCTAAGGTGTTTCCTGTAGCGGAGTAATTGGTTTGCAGTAGTAAGTCATGTTTTTCCACTAAAAGGGGACGGAGGGGTGGTAATCCACGAGGTAAGCTAAAGTTAAATTCTTAGAAGAATTCCTTGATCAGAAAATATAAATTTGCGTTTTGTTGCTCTATTTCCTGAAAGTAACTTGGAGATGCCCCTGATTTGTCCATCTACTGCTTTGATTCCTTGGATACCACTCATACTTTCACGTTAAGCAAAGACAAGTAATTCTTGCAGGGGTCTCTGTCTTTTTCAGCAGCCCTTTTGTAAGACGCACTTTTCCCATATAAAACAATTTTAAACCTCCCTCCCCCCCCCCTCCACAAAAGAAGTAAAGAGACATAAACTTAAAGGGCTTTTTCCTGGCACATTCCATTCTAGTTTACAACCTAGAACACCACTTCCAATAAGGCTCTGTTGCATTAGTAACCAGTTTTGGTAAAGGAGAAATGCTGCCGCCTTGTGGCCGTTTCCCGCAAGAGCGGCTTTACACCCACAGCTAAAGGTCATTAACGTTCAGAAGGACTCGGGGCCGTAAAGGACACCTGCCCTCAAAAATTGTGCTGAGGTAAGGAATGGAGAAAACAATTCAAAACAGGCAAATTTTTCAAGAAGATAGTATGAAGAGTTAAGTTTTACTCACTCTCTTTAAAAAAAAGGAAAATGGATAAAAGCTCAACCTCAGGAAGTATTAGACTCATGCAATCTAATCTACAAAAAGGTTTCAACGCACACCAGTCGCCTGACCATCAGCAAAAACTCTACAAACAATAAATGCTGAAGGGGCTTTAGAGAACTGTGTACCCTCTACCTGCTGGTGAGACGTAAAGTCGTAACAGCCGACAACGAGAACCGAAAGGAGCTGCATTAAAAAGTAAAAATTGAGGTACCATTTAATCCAGCAGGCACGCCACTGGGCCTCTCACCTGAGAAGACCAGAATCGAGAAGACATAGGCTGCAAAAGCTGCACTGCAGCCTTATTCACAATAGCCAAGACAGTGAAGCAACCAAAATGTTCTTCAACAGGTGAATGGATAAAGAAGAAGTGGTTCATGTACCCAATGGAATATTAGCCATGGAAAACAATGAAACACTGCTCTTTGAGGCACCACAGGTGAACCTGGGGATAATCACCAAACATGATGTAAGTCGGAAAGCAAAAGACCTATATCCTATGATATCACTTACAGGGGTTAGCTAATAACTGACACAAATGAACATATTTCCACAGAGAAAGACGCTCACAGAATTAGAAAACAAACTATGCTCATGTAAAAGGAAAGGTGGGGGGAATGGATAAATTAAGATTAGTGTTACTATACGTATACAAATACATATTATATACATTTATCAAAAAGACCGACCATATAGCAAGGGAGGTCTGCAGAACACTCTGTAATATTTTACATGGGAAGAGGATCTGTACAAGAATAGACATATATAATGTACAAATGAACCAGATTCTGTACACCTAGGACAAACAATATTCTAATCTTTACCCAGATTAAAAAAAGTAAAAAAAAAACCAAGAAGTAATGAGACATAAACTTATGGGGGTTTCTCCTGGCACATTCCATTCTAATTTAAAACCTAGGAACACGACTTCCTGGAAGGCTCTGCTGCCTTAGTACCCAGATTTGGGAATGGAGAAATGATGCCTCCTTGTGGCCATTTCCCACAACAGCAGCTTTAAACACATTGCTAAAGGTCACTAAATATTCACCAAACTTGCATTTATTTAAATGACACCTGCCCTCCAAAAATTCCTGGGGTCGAAAATCGACCAAAATTTCAAAAGAGGGCAACCTTTCAAGATGACAATTTCAAGAGGTATATTGTACTCACATTTTTTTTAACAGAAAACAAAAAGGCGAGGAAAAATGATGAATTTTAGGAATTTTTAAAGACATGCAAACCCAAATTACAAAAACCGATCAGCTCACAGCCGTCAGAATGGCCATTAGCAAAAATGCTGCAAACAACAAATGCTGAAATGATTGTGGAGAGATGCTTACCCTCTCTTCTATGGGGGACGTGGTAAGAGCCACTAATGAAAACACAATGGAGGTGCTTTGAACATTGAGCTACAAGTCAATCATTCACACCCAGTGCTGGGCGTAACCCCTGAGAAATGAGAATCAAAAAGTCACAGGCTGGCAATCCTGCACTCCAGCAATATTTACCATAGCCAACACTTGGAAGCAACGAAAATACCCATCAATACAGGAATGCACCAAGAAGAAGTGGTCTATGTACACAATGGAATATTACTCCAATAAAAAATATTAATTAAATTTAAAAAACAAACAAAAGTAAGGAGACATCTGCTGTTGTGGGTTTATCCGGGCACATTCCACTCTAATTTATAACCGAGGAACACCACTGGCCGGGAGGGCTGTTTCCCTAGTTACCAGAGTGGGGAACGTAGAAAGGCTGCCGTCCTCTGGCCGTTACCTGCAAAAGCAGCTTTAAAACCTGTGCTAATGCTCACTTCATATGAACAAGTACGGCAGGGCTGTAAATGAAACCTGCCCTCAAAATGTTTAGAGGGAGGTAAATGGCCAAAGCATTTCAAAATGTGACACATACTTTAAGAAAACACTTTGAAGAACTAAGCTGTAATCACAGATTGAAAAATCAAAGCACGTGCCTTAAAGCTCAATTTCAACGGATTATGAGACACATGCAAATTCAACCACGAAGCAGTATTATCTCAAACCAGTCAGAATAACCATCAGCAAGAAAACTATAAACAATAAATGCTGAAGGTGTTGTGGAGAAATGCATACGCTCAACTTTAAGAGGGACATAACTTGGAAAGAGCCACTAATGAGAACTGAATGGAAGTGCCTTTAAAAGGGAAATATTGAGCTACCATATGATCCAGCAGGCCCCTTCCTGGACCTATAACCTCTGAAGACAGAACTGGAAAGACACAGGCAGGCAAAACTGCACTGCACAGTATTACAATAGCCAAGATATGGAAGTAACCAAAAAGTCCACCAACAGATGGGGGGACAAAGAAGAACTGCTACATGTAGAGATGGAATATTAGCTAGCGAAAAAATGAAACAATGCCATTTGCAGCACCATAGATGAGTCTAGAAGTAATCACGCAACTTGTAGTAAGTGAGAAAGCGAAAGACACATATCCTATCCTATCGCTTGTAGGTGTTACCAAAAAATTGATACCAATGAAGATATTTCCACAGAGAAAGGCAATCACAGATTCATTAAGCAAACTTATGGTTCACCAAATGGAAAGGTGTGAGGATTGGATACATTACGATATTGGGGTTAACAGAGATATACAAACACATGTGAAACACAGAATCACCAAAGACCTATAGAATACCAAGAGAAGACTACTCAACATTGTGTCATAACCTACATGGGAAAAGGATACGAAGAAGAATAGATATATGTATATGTGTGAAAGAACCACATCTTGCACACCTAGAGCAAACAAAATATTGTAATCAAATCTGCTGTGATAACAAATAAAAATTTACTTAAAAATACGAACAAGAAGTAATGAGAAGGGGGTGCTCGGGCTCCGGCCCGCAGTTCGAGCGGCGAGAGCGCTCAGAGACGCGACGCGGGGCAGAGGGGAGTGAGCGGGCGCCTCAGTGTCCTTCCCCATCCCACCCCTCGCCTCGCCACCTTCTCCCCCCTCAGCCGGACCGGAATTATGTGATCCCGGAAGTTCCGGCGCCACTGCTGTGTGGGATAAACAGTAATGGCGGAGGCTGCAGCTCCGGGAACAACAGCCACAACATCAGGAGCAGGAGCGGCAGGGGCGGCGGTGGCAGCGGCCTCCCCCACCCCTATCCCCACAGTCACCTCCCCGTCCCTGGGGGCATGGGATTTGGCAGCGACGGCAGCGGCGGCGGCTGGACCAAACAGGTCACCTGCAGGTATTTCATGCATGGGGTTTGTAAGGAAGGAGATAACTGTCGATACTCACGTGACCTCTCTGACAGTCCATATGGTGTAGTGTACAAGTATGTTCAGCGAGGGTACTGTATTTACGGAGACCGCTGCAAATATGAACACAGCAAGCCATTGCAACTGCTACAGCTCTAACTGCAAAGTCACCCCTTGCTGCTTCCTCAAGTCTCTCATCAGTAGTTGGACAGATGGGTGAAATGCATATGGGCGAAGCTGAGTCAAGAAATTCAAACTTTTCAACTGTAGGAGCGGGTTCAGAAGACTGGGTGAACGCCATTGAGTTTGTTCCTGGGCAGCCCTACTGTGGCCGTACTGCCCCTTCCTCCACTGAAGCACCCCTGCAGGGCTCAGTGACCAAGGAAGAATCAGAGAAGGAGCAAATTGCAGTGGAAACAAAGAAGCAGATCTGCCCCTATGCTGCAGTGGGAGAGTGCCGATATGGGGAGAACTGTGTGTATCTCCATGGAGACGCGTGTGATATGTGTGGGCTGTAGGTCTTCCATCCAGTGGATGCTGCCCAAAGATCACAACATATAAAATCTTGCATCGAGGCCCATGAGAAGGACATGGAGCTCTCGTTTGCTGTGCAGCACAGCAAGGACATGGTGTGTGGGATCTGCACGGAGGTGGTCTATGAGAAAGCCAACCCCCGCGAGCACCGCTTCGGAATCCTCTCCAACTGCAACCACACCTACTGTCTCAAGTGTATTCGCAAGTGGAGGAGTGCTAAGCAATCTGAGAGCAAGATCATAAAGTACTGCCCAGAATGCCGGATCACATCTAACATTGTCATTCCAAGTGAGTACTGGGTGGAGGAGAAAGAAGAGAAGCAGAAACTCATTCAGAAATACAAGGAGGCAATGAGCAACAAGGCGTGCAGGTATTTTGACGAAGGACGTAGGAGCTGCCCATTTGGAGGGAACTGCGTTTACAAGCATGCGTACCCTGATGCCGTAGAGAGGAGCCACAGAGACAGACAGTGGGAACATCAAGCACATACCGGGCCCAACGAAGGAACCACTTCTGGGAGCTCATTGAGGAAAGAGAGAACGGCAACCCCTTTGACAACGACGAAGAAGAGGTTGTCACCTTTGAGCTGGGCGAGATGTTGCTTGTGCTTTTGGCTGCAGGTGGGGACGACGACCTGACAGACTCTGAAGACGAGTGGGACTTGTTTCACGATGAGCTGGAAGATTTTTATGACTTGGATCTATAGCAGCTTTGCTGGGCGTGTGAACTGGTCTGCTGAGCCTCAGACGGCAGCCCTCCCCGCTGGTGGCAGCAGTGCCCGTGGTTCTCTTCTAGGCAGGCCTCTCAACTCCAGGTGCTGTCGTAATAATTTTTACCCAGGGCCTGTCTTCTCAATCCCTCACCTTTCCCCAAGGAGTATGTTGTTTTCTCTGTTTAAAAAAGTTACAAAAATGAATCTTAAAGTTAGTTTTCTTGTAACATGAATTTAAGGGTCAGACAGAGTGTAGGTTTGCTGCGTCATCTGTTTTCAGCCAGATTCACACAGTTCAAGGGGAGCATTTCTGGATTTCCAGTACTCATTTTTGAGGACCCCAGGTTCAAAAGTAACAGCATTGGCCCCGCTTTTGGGTCCAAGAATTGGGGTGTTAGGTGAAGGATCTGAACTGTGGCATGTAGCCTTCTGCTATAGACTTAGGCGGATGCTTGAGGTTTCTGGTGAATTCTGCACATCTGTGTTTTTATATCTGTTCCCTGCCCTGGAATCCCCACCCTGTGCACTCGTTCTGTGGTTTTCATCTCTTGTTTAATTGCACACAAGTACTACTGCTGGGTAACCAGAACCAGGTGCGACTGTGTTGAGATTTTTGCTGTGTTTAGCCTGATAGGAAAATTGTGAAAGAACACATATAAAGATATAGCGGAATAAAATAAATGCAGAGTTGGAAGTTGACTCCCAAGGGCTGATAGACTTGGTACGTGGGAGTGTGTAACAAGCTTCTCATCCCTGCATAGATGCAGTGTCTGTAGCCTTAGTGGAAAAACTCAAGTTTAGTGGTTTCAGCCTCGTGTGGCAAATAGATCTTAAAGGACAAAGCAGTATATTGGTAGCTGTTAATAGAGCAGGGCAAGCTCTGTCTATATAAATAGGGAAATGGGCTTAGCCATAGAGGTTCAACTATCTGGTTATCTCATGTATTAACACAAACTGGGTCTCAGTTACACAGTTGTATTTAATGTTTTATGATCTCCTAGACTTTCTAGTCCAGGCACTTTTTGACAAACCTTTGTCCTCATTTGAGGGGTTTTGTTGTCGGGTTGTTGGGTCCGTTTGTGTGGGTATTTGCCTCATTCCATCCCTGAGCTTTGCAGCTAGACAGGTGTGATTGAAAACTATTTTCTAAGGTGTTTCCTGTAGCGGAGTAATTGGTTTGCAGTAGTAAGTCATGTTTTTCCACTAAAAGGGGACGGAGGGGTGGTAATCCACGAGGTAAGCTAAAGTTAAATTCTTAGAAGAATTCCTTGATCAGAAAATATAAATTTGCGTTTTGTTGCTCTATTTCCTGAAAGTAACTTGGAGATGCCCCTGATTTGTCCATCTACTGCTTTGATTCCTTGGATACCACTCATACTTTCACGTTAAGCAAAGACAAGTAATTCTTGCAGGGGTCTCTGTCTTTTTCAGCAGCCCTTTTGTAAGACGCACTTTTCCCATATAAAACAATTTTAAACCTCCCTCCCCCCCCCCCTCCACAAAAGAAGTAAAGAGACATAAACTTAAAGGGCTTTTTCCTGGCACATTCCATTCTAGTTTACAACCTAGAACACCACTTCCAATAAGGCTCTGTTGCATTAGTAACCAGTTTTGGTAAAGGAGAAATGCTGCCGCCTTGTGGCCGTTTCCCGCAAGAGCGGCTTTACACCCACAGCTAAAGGTCATTAACGTTCAGAAGGACTCGGGGCCGTAAAGGACACCTGCCCTCAAAAATTGTGCTGAGGTAAGGAATGGAGAAAACAATTCAAAACAGGCAAATTTTTCAAGAAGATAGTATGAAGAGTTAAGTTTTACTCACTCTCTTTAAAAAAAAGGAAAATGGATAAAAGCTCAACCTCAGGAAGTATTAGACTCATGCAATCTAATCTACAAAAAGGTTTCAACGCACACCAGTCGCCTGACCATCAGCAAAAACTCTACAAACAATAAATGCTGAAGGGGCTTTAGAGAACTGTGTACCCTCTACCTGCTGGTGAGACGTAAAGTCGTAACAGCCGACAACGAGAACCGAAAGGAGCTGCATTAAAAAGTAAAAATTGAGGTACCATTTAATCCAGCAGGCACGCCACTGGGCCTCTCACCTGAGAAGACCAGAATCGAGAAGACATAGGCTGCAAAAGCTGCACTGCAGCCTTATTCACAATAGCCAAGACAGTGAAGCAACCAAAATGTTCTTCAACAGGTGAATGGATAAAGAAGAAGTGGTTCATGTACCCAATGGAATATTAGCCATGGAAAACAATGAAACACTGCTCTTTGAGGCACCACAGGTGAACCTGGGGATAATCACCAAACATGATGTAAGTCGGAAAGCAAAAGACCTATATCCTATGATATCACTTACAGGGGTTAGCTAATAACTGACACAAATGAACATATTTCCACAGAGAAAGACGCTCACAGAATTAGAAAACAAACTATGCTCATGTAAAAGGAAAGGTGGGGGGAATGGATAAATTAAGATTAGTGTTACTATACGTATACAAATACATATTATATACATTTATCAAAAAGACCGACCATATAGCAAGGGAGGTCTGCAGAACACTCTGTAGTATTTTACATGGGAAGAGGATCTGTACAAGAATAGACATATATAATGTACAAATGAACCAGATTCTGTACACCTAGGACAAACAATATTCTAATCTTTACCCAGATTAAAAAAAGTAAAAAAAAAACCAAGAAGTAATGAGACATAAACTTATGGGGGTTTCTCCTGGCACATTCCATTCTAATTTAAAACCTAGGAACACGACTTCCTGGAAGGCTCTGCTGCCTTAGTACCCAGATTTGGGAATGGAGAAATGATGCCTCCTTGTGGCCATTTCCCACAACAGCAGCTTTAAACACATTGCTAAAGGTCACTAAATATTCACCAAACTTGCATTTATTTAAATGACACCTGCCCTCCAAAAATTCCTGGGGTCGAAAATCGACCAAAATTTCAAAAGAGGGCAACCTTTCAAGATGACAATTTCAAGAGGTATATTGTACTCACATTTTTTTTAACAGAAAACAAAAAGGCGAGGAAAAATGATGAATTTTAGGAATTTTTAAAGACATGCAAACCCAAATTACAAAAACCGATCAGCTCACAGCCGTCAGAATGGCCATTAGCAAAAATGCTGCAAACAACAAATGCTGAAATGATTGTGGAGAGATGCTTACCCTCTCTTCTATGGGGGACGTGGTAAGAGCCACTAATGAAAACACAATGGAGGTGCTTTGAACATTGAGCTACAAGTCAATCATTCACACCCAGTGCTGGGCGTAACCCCTGAGAAATGAGAATCAAAAAGTCACAGGCTGGCAATCCTGCACTCCAGCAATATTTACCATAGCCAACACTTGGAAGCAACGAAAATACCCATCAATACAGGAATGCACCAAGAAGAAGTGGTCTATGTACACAATGGAATATTACTCCAATAAAAAATATTAATTAAATTTAAAAAACAAACAAAAGTAAGGAGACATCTGCTGTTGTGGGTTTATCCGGGCACATTCCACTCTAATTTATAACCGAGGAACACCACTGGCCGGGAGGGCTGTTTCCCTAGTTACCAGAGTGGGGAACGTAGAAAGGCTGCCGTCCTCTGGCCGTTACCTGCAAAAGCAGCTTTAAAACCTGTGCTAATGCTCACTTCATATGAACAAGTACGGCAGGGCTGTAAATGAAACCTGCCCTCAAAATGTTTAGAGGGAGGTAAATGGCCAAAGCATTTCAAAATGTGACACATACTTTAAGAAAACACTTTGAAGAACTAAGCTGTAATCACAGATTGAAAAATCAAAGCACGTGCCTTAAAGCTCAATTTCAACGGATTATGAGACACATGCAAATTCAACCACGAAGCAGTATTATCTCAAACCAGTCAGAATAACCATCAGCAAGAAAACTATAAACAATAAATGCTGAAGGTGTTGTGGAGAAATGCATACGCTCAACTTTAAGAGGGACATAACTTGGAAAGAGCCACTAATGAGAACTGAATGGAAGTGCCTTTAAAAGGGAAATATTGAGCTACCATATGATCCAGCAGGCCCCTTCCTGGACCTATAACCTCTGAAGACAGAACTGGAAAGACACAGGCAGGCAAAACTGCACTGCACAGTATTACAATAGCCAAGATATGGAAGTAACCAAAAAGTCCACCAACAGATGGGGGGACAAAGAAGAACTGCTACATGTAGAGATGGAATATTAGCTAGCGAAAAAATGAAACAATGCCATTTGCAGCACCATAGATGAGTCTAGAAGTAATCACGCAACTTGTAGTAAGTGAGAAAGCGAAAGACACATATCCTATCCTATCGCTTGTAGGTGTTACCAAAAAATTGATACCAATGAAGATATTTCCACAGAGAAAGGCAATCACAGATTCATTAAGCAAACTTATGGTTCACCAAATGGAAAGGTGTGAGGATTGGATACATTACGATATTGGGGTTAACAGAGATATACAAACACATGTGAAACACAGAATCACCAAAGACCTATAGAATACCAAGAGAAGACTACTCAACATTGTGTCATAACCTACATGGGAAAAGGATACGAAGAAGAATAGATATATGTATATGTGTGAAAGAACCACATCTTGCACACCTAGAGCAAACAAAATATTGTAATCAAATCTGCTGTGATAACAAATAAAAATTTACTTAAAAATACGAACAAGAAGTAATGAGAAGGGGGTGCTCGGGCTCCGGCCCGCAGTTCGAGCGGCGAGAGCGCTCAGAGACGCGACGCGGGGCAGAGGGGAGTGAGCGGGCGCCTCAGTGTCCTTCCCCATCCCACCCCTCGCCTCGCCACCTTCTCCCCCCTCAGCCGGACCGGAATTATGTGATCCCGGAAGTTCCGGCGCCACTGCTGTGTGGGATAAACAGTAATGGCGGAGGCTGCAGCTCCGGGAACAACAGCCACAACATCAGGAGCAGGAGCGGCAGGGGCGGCGGTGGCAGCGGCCTCCCCCACCCCTATCCCCACAGTCACCTCCCCGTCCCTGGGGGCATGGGATTTGGCAGCGACGGCAGCGGCGGCGGCTGGACCAAACAGGTCACCTGCAGGTATTTCATGCATGGGGTTTGTAAGGAAGGAGATAACTGTCGATACTCACGTGACCTCTCTGACAGTCCATATGGTGTAGTGTACAAGTATGTTCAGCGAGGGTACTGTATTTACGGAGACCGCTGCAAATATGAACACAGCAAGCCATTGCAACTGCTACAGCTCTAACTGCAAAGTCACCCCTTGCTGCTTCCTCAAGTCTCTCATCAGTAGTTGGACAGATGGGTGAAATGCATATGGGCGAAGCTGAGTCAAGAAATTCAAACTTTTCAACTGTAGGAGCGGGTTCAGAAGACTGGGTGAACGCCATTGAGTTTGTTCCTGGGCAGCCCTACTGTGGCCGTACTGCCCCTTCCTCCACTGAAGCACCCCTGCAGGGCTCAGTGACCAAGGAAGAATCAGAGAAGGAGCAAATTGCAGTGGAAACAAAGAAGCAGATCTGCCCCTATGCTGCAGTGGGAGAGTGCCGATATGGGGAGAACTGTGTGTATCTCCATGGAGACGCGTGTGATATGTGTGGGCTGTAGGTCTTCCATCCAGTGGATGCTGCCCAAAGATCACAACATATAAAATCTTGCATCGAGGCCCATGAGAAGGACATGGAGCTCTCGTTTGCTGTGCAGCACAGCAAGGACATGGTGTGTGGGATCTGCACGGAGGTGGTCTATGAGAAAGCCAACCCCCGCGAGCGCCGCTTCGGAATCCTCTCCAACTGCAACCACACCTACTGTCTCAAGTGTATTCGCAAGTGGAGGAGTGCTAAGCAATCTGAGAGCAAGATCATAAAGTACTGCCCAGAATGCCGGATCACATCTAACATTGTCATTCCAAGTGAGTACTGGGTGGAGGAGAAAGAAGAGAAGCAGAAACTCATTCAGAAATACAAGGAGGCAATGAGCAACAAGGCGTGCAGGTATTTTGACGAAGGACGTAGGAGCTGCCCATTTGGAGGGAACTGCGTTTACAAGCATGCGTACCCTGATGCCGTAGAGAGGAGCCACAGAGACAGACAGTGGGAACATCAAGCACATACCGGGCCCAACGAAGGAACCACTTCTGGGAGCTCATTGAGGAAAGAGAGAACGGCAACCCCTTTGACAACGACGAAGAAGAGGTTGTCACCTTTGAGCTGGGCGAGATGTTGCTTGTGCTTTTGGCTGCAGGTGGGGACGACGACCTGACAGACTCTGAAGACGAGTGGGACTTGTTTCACGATGAGCTGGAAGATTTTTATGACTTGGATCTATAGCAGCTTTGCTGGGCGTGTGAACTGGTCTGCTGAGCCTCAGACGGCAGCCCTCCCCGCTGGTGGCAGCAGTGCCCGTGGTTCTCTTCTAGGCAGGCCTCTCAACTCCAGGTGCTGTCGTAATAATTTTTACCCAGGGCCTGTCTTCTCAATCCCTCACCTTTCCCCAAGGAGTATGTTGTTTTCTCTGTTTAAAAAAGTTACAAAAATGAATCTTAAAGTTAGTTTTCTTGTAACATGAATTTAAGGGTCAGACAGAGTGTAGGTTTGCTGCGTCATCTGTTTTCAGCCAGATTCACACAGTTCAAGGGGAGCATTTCTGGATTTCCAGTACTCATTTTTGAGGACCCCAGGTTCAAAAGTAACAGCATTGGCCCCGCTTTTGGGTCCAAGAATTGGGGTGTTAGGTGAAGGATCTGAACTGTGGCATGTAGCCTTCTGCTATAGACTTAGGCGGATGCTTGAGGTTTCTGGTGAATTCTGCACATCTGTGTTTTTATATCTGTTCCCTGCCCTGGAATCCCCACCCTGTGCACTCGTTCTGTGGTTTTCATCTCTTGTTTAATTGCACACAAGTACTACTGCTGGGTAACCAGAACCAGGTGCGACTGTGTTGAGATTTTTGCTGTGTTTAGCCTGATAGGAAAATTGTGAAAGAACACATATAAAGATATAGCGGAATAAAATAAATGCAGAGTTGGAAGTTGACTCCCAAGGGCTGATAGACTTGGTACGTGGGAGTGTGTAACAAGCTTCTCATCCCTGCATAGATGCAGTGTCTGTAGCCTTAGTGGAAAAACTCAAGTTTAGTGGTTTCAGCCTCGTGTGGCAAATAGATCTTAAAGGACAAAGCAGTATATTGGTAGCTGTTAATAGAGCAGGGCAAGCTCTGTCTATATAAATAGGGAAATGGGCTTAGCCATAGAGGTTCAACTATCTGGTTATCTCATGTATTAACACAAACTGGGTCTCAGTTACACAGTTGTATTTAATGTTTTATGATCTCCTAGACTTTCTAGTCCAGGCACTTTTTGACAAACCTTTGTCCTCATTTGAGGGGTTTTGTTGTCGGGTTGTTGGGTCCGTTTGTGTGGGTATTTGCCTCATTCCATCCCTGAGCTTTGCAGCTAGACAGGTGTGATTGAAAACTATTTTCTAAGGTGTTTCCTGTAGCGGAGTAATTGGTTTGCAGTAGTAAGTCATGTTTTTCCACTAAAAGGGGACGGAGGGGTGGTAATCCACGAGGTAAGCTAAAGTTAAATTCTTAGAAGAATTCCTTGATCAGAAAATATAAATTTGCGTTTTGTTGCTCTATTTCCTGAAAGTAACTTGGAGATGCCCCTGATTTGTCCATCTACTGCTTTGATTCCTTGGATACCACTCATACTTTCACGTTAAGCAAAGACAAGTAATTCTTGCAGGGGTCTCTGTCTTTTTCAGCAGCCCTTTTGTAAGACGCACTTTTCCCATATAAAACAATTTTAAACCTCCCTCCCCCCCCCCTCCACAAAAGAAGTAAAGAGACATAAACTTAAAGGGCTTTTTCCTGGCACATTCCATTCTAGTTTACAACCTAGAACACCACTTCCAATAAGGCTCTGTTGCATTAGTAACCAGTTTTGGTAAAGGAGAAATGCTGCCGCCTTGTGGCCGTTTCCCGCAAGAGCGGCTTTACACCCACAGCTAAAGGTCATTAACGTTCAGAAGGACTCGGGGCCGTAAAGGACACCTGCCCTCAAAAATTGTGCTGAGGTAAGGAATGGAGAAAACAATTCAAAACAGGCAAATTTTTCAAGAAGATAGTATGAAGAGTTAAGTTTTACTCACTCTCTTTAAAAAAAAGGAAAATGGATAAAAGCTCAACCTCAGGAAGTATTAGACTCATGCAATCTAATCTACAAAAAGGTTTCAACGCACACCAGTCGCCTGACCATCAGCAAAAACTCTACAAACAATAAATGCTGAAGGGGCTTTAGAGAACTGTGTACCCTCTACCTGCTGGTGAGACGTAAAGTCGTAACAGCCGACAACGAGAACCGAAAGGAGCTGCATTAAAAAGTAAAAATTGAGGTACCATTTAATCCAGCAGGCACGCCACTGGGCCTCTCACCTGAGAAGACCAGAATCGAGAAGACATAGGCTGCAAAAGCTGCACTGCAGCCTTATTCACAATAGCCAAGACAGTGAAGCAACCAAAATGTTCTTCAACAGGTGAATGGATAAAGAAGAAGTGGTTCATGTACCCAATGGAATATTAGCCATGGAAAACAATGAAACACTGCTCTTTGAGGCACCACAGGTGAACCTGGGGATAATCACCAAACATGATGTAAGTCGGAAAGCAAAAGACCTATATCCTATGATATCACTTACAGGGGTTAGCTAATAACTGACACAAATGAACATATTTCCACAGAGAAAGACGCTCACAGAATTAGAAAACAAACTATGCTCATGTAAAAGGAAAGGTGGGGGGAATGGATAAATTAAGATTAGTGTTACTATACGTATACAAATACATATTATATACATTTATCAAAAAGACCGACCATATAGCAAGGGAGGTCTGCAGAACACTCTGTAATATTTTACATGGGAAGAGGATCTGTACAAGAATAGACATATATAATGTACAAATGAACCAGATTCTGTACACCTAGGACAAACAATATTCTAATCTTTACCCAGATTAAAAAAAGTAAAAAAAAAACCAAGAAGTAATGAGACATAAACTTATGGGGGTTTCTCCTGGCACATTCCATTCTAATTTAAAACCTAGGAACACGACTTCCTGGAAGGCTCTGCTGCCTTAGTACCCAGATTTGGGAATGGAGAAATGATGCCTCCTTGTGGCCATTTCCCACAACAGCAGCTTTAAACACATTGCTAAAGGTCACTAAATATTCACCAAACTTGCATTTATTTAAATGACACCTGCCCTCCAAAAATTCCTGGGGTCGAAAATCGACCAAAATTTCAAAAGAGGGCAACCTTTCAAGATGACAATTTCAAGAGGTATATTGTACTCACATTTTTTTTAACAGAAAACAAAAAGGCGAGGAAAAATGATGAATTTTAGGAATTTTTAAAGACATGCAAACCCAAATTACAAAAACCGATCAGCTCACAGCCGTCAGAATGGCCATTAGCAAAAATGCTGCAAACAACAAATGCTGAAATGATTGTGGAGAGATGCTTACCCTCTCTTCTATGGGGGACGTGGTAAGAGCCACTAATGAAAACACAATGGAGGTGCTTTGAACATTGAGCTACAAGTCAATCATTCACACCCAGTGCTGGGCGTAACCCCTGAGAAATGAGAATCAAAAAGTCACAGGCTGGCAATCCTGCACTCCAGCAATATTTACCATAGCCAACACTTGGAAGCAACGAAAATACCCATCAATACAGGAATGCACCAAGAAGAAGTGGTCTATGTACACAATGGAATATTACTCCAATAAAAAATATTAATTAAATTTAAAAAACAAACAAAAGTAAGGAGACATCTGCTGTTGTGGGTTTATCCGGGCACATTCCACTCTAATTTATAACCGAGGAACACCACTGGCCGGGAGGGCTGTTTCCCTAGTTACCAGAGTGGGGAACGTAGAAAGGCTGCCGTCCTCTGGCCGTTACCTGCAAAAGCAGCTTTAAAACCTGTGCTAATGCTCACTTCATATGAACAAGTACGGCAGGGCTGTAAATGAAACCTGCCCTCAAAATGTTTAGAGGGAGGTAAATGGCCAAAGCATTTCAAAATGTGACACATACTTTAAGAAAACACTTTGAAGAACTAAGCTGTAATCACAGATTGAAAAATCAAAGCACGTGCCTTAAAGCTCAATTTCAACGGATTATGAGACACATGCAAATTCAACCACGAAGCAGTATTATCTCAAACCAGTCAGAATAACCATCAGCAAGAAAACTATAAACAATAAATGCTGAAGGTGTTGTGGAGAAATGCATACGCTCAACTTTAAGAGGGACATAACTTGGAAAGAGCCACTAATGAGAACTGAATGGAAGTGCCTTTAAAAGGGAAATATTGAGCTACCATATGATCCAGCAGGCCCCTTCCTGGACCTATAACCTCTGAAGACAGAACTGGAAAGACACAGGCAGGCAAAACTGCACTGCACAGTATTACAATAGCCAAGATATGGAAGTAACCAAAAAGTCCACCAACAGATGGGGGGACAAAGAAGAACTGCTACATGTAGAGATGGAATATTAGCTAGCGAAAAAATGAAACAATGCCATTTGCAGCACCATAGATGAGTCTAGAAGTAATCACGCAACTTGTAGTAAGTGAGAAAGCGAAAGACACATATCCTATCCTATCGCTTGTAGGTGTTACCAAAAAATTGATACCAATGAAGATATTTCCACAGAGAAAGGCAATCACAGATTCATTAAGCAAACTTATGGTTCACCAAATGGAAAGGTGTGAGGATTGGATACATTACGATATTGGGGTTAACAGAGATATACAAACACATGTGAAACACAGAATCACCAAAGACCTATAGAATACCAAGAGAAGACTACTCAACATTGTGTCATAACCTACATGGGAAAAGGATACGAAGAAGAATAGATATATGTATATGTGTGAAAGAACCACATCTTGCACACCTAGAGCAAACAAAATATTGTAATCAAATCTGCTGTGATAACAAATAAAAATTTACTTAAAAATACGAACAAGAAGTAATGAGAAGGGGGTGCTCGGGCTCCGGCCCGCAGTTCGAGCGGCGAGAGCGCTCAGAGACGCGACGCGGGGCAGAGGGGAGTGAGCGGGCGCCTCAGTGTCCTTCCCCATCCCACCCCTCGCCTCGCCACCTTCTCCCCCCTCAGCCGGACCGGAATTATGTGATCCCGGAAGTTCCGGCGCCACTGCTGTGTGGGATAAACAGTAATGGCGGAGGCTGCAGCTCCGGGAACAACAGCCACAACATCAGGAGCAGGAGCGGCAGGGGCGGCGGTGGCAGCGGCCTCCCCCACCCCTATCCCCACAGTCACCTCCCCGTCCCTGGGGGCATGGGATTTGGCAGCGACGGCAGCGGCGGCGGCTGGACCAAACAGGTCACCTGCAGGTATTTCATGCATGGGGTTTGTAAGGAAGGAGATAACTGTCGATACTCACGTGACCTCTCTGACAGTCCATATGGTGTAGTGTACAAGTATGTTCAGCGAGGGTACTGTATTTACGGAGACCGCTGCAAATATGAACACAGCAAGCCATTGCAACTGCTACAGCTCTAACTGCAAAGTCACCCCTTGCTGCTTCCTCAAGTCTCTCATCAGTAGTTGGACAGATGGGTGAAATGCATATGGGCGAAGCTGAGTCAAGAAATTCAAACTTTTCAACTGTAGGAGCGGGTTCAGAAGACTGGGTGAACGCCATTGAGTTTGTTCCTGGGCAGCCCTACTGTGGCCGTACTGCCCCTTCCTCCACTGAAGCACCCCTGCAGGGCTCAGTGACCAAGGAAGAATCAGAGAAGGAGCAAATTGCAGTGGAAACAAAGAAGCAGATCTGCCCCTATGCTGCAGTGGGAGAGTGCCGATATGGGGAGAACTGTGTGTATCTCCATGGAGACGCGTGTGATATGTGTGGGCTGTAGGTCTTCCATCCAGTGGATGCTGCCCAAAGATCACAACATATAAAATCTTGCATCGAGGCCCATGAGAAGGACATGGAGCTCTCGTTTGCTGTGCAGCACAGCAAGGACATGGTGTGTGGGATCTGCACGGAGGTGGTCTATGAGAAAGCCAACCCCCGCGAGCGCCACTTCGGAATCCTCTCCAACTGCAACCACACCTACTGTCTCAAGTGTATTCGCAAGTGGAGGAGTGCTAAGCAATCTGAGAGCAAGATCATAAAGTACTGCCCAGAATGCCGGATCACATCTAACATTGTCATTCCAAGTGAGTACTGGGTGGAGGAGAAAGAAGAGAAGCAGAAACTCATTCAGAAATACAAGGAGGCAATGAGCAACAAGGCGTGCAGGTATTTTGACGAAGGACGTAGGAGCTGCCCATTTGGAGGGAACTGCGTTTACAAGCATGCGTACCCTGATGCCGTAGAGAGGAGCCACAGAGACAGACAGTGGGAACATCAAGCACATACCGGGCCCAACGAAGGAACCACTTCTGGGAGCTCATTGAGGAAAGAGAGAACGGCAACCCCTTTGACAACGACGAAGAAGAGGTTGTCACCTTTGAGCTGGGCGAGATGTTGCTTGTGCTTTTGGCTGCAGGTGGGGACGACGACCTGACAGACTCTGAAGACGAGTGGGACTTGTTTCACGATGAGCTGGAAGATTTTTATGACTTGGATCTATAGCAGCTTTGCTGGGCGTGTGAACTGGTCTGCTGAGCCTCAGACGGCAGCCCTCCCCGCTGGTGGCAGCAGTGCCCGTGGTTCTCTTCTAGGCAGGCCTCTCAACTCCAGGTGCTGTCGTAATAATTTTTACCCAGGGCCTGTCTTCTCAATCCCTCACCTTTCCCCAAGGAGTATGTTGTTTTCTCTGTTTAAAAAAGTTACAAAAATGAATCTTAAAGTTAGTTTTCTTGTAACATGAATTTAAGGGTCAGACAGAGTGTAGGTTTGCTGCGTCATCTGTTTTCAGCCAGATTCACACAGTTCAAGGGGAGCATTTCTGGATTTCCAGTACTCATTTTTGAGGACCCCAGGTTCAAAAGTAACAGCATTGGCCCCGCTTTTGGGTCCAAGAATTGGGGTGTTAGGTGAAGGATCTGAACTGTGGCATGTAGCCTTCTGCTATAGACTTAGGCGGATGCTTGAGGTTTCTGGTGAATTCTGCACATCTGTGTTTTTATATCTGTTCCCTGCCCTGGAATCCCCACCCTGTGCACTCGTTCTGTGGTTTTCATCTCTTGTTTAATTGCACACAAGTACTACTGCTGGGTAACCAGAACCAGGTGCGACTGTGTTGAGATTTTTGCTGTGTTTAGCCTGATAGGAAAATTGTGAAAGAACACATATAAAGATATAGCGGAATAAAATAAATGCAGAGTTGGAAGTTGACTCCCAAGGGCTGATAGACTTGGTACGTGGGAGTGTGTAACAAGCTTCTCATCCCTGCATAGATGCAGTGTCTGTAGCCTTAGTGGAAAAACTCAAGTTTAGTGGTTTCAGCCTCGTGTGGCAAATAGATCTTAAAGGACAAAGCAGTATATTGGTAGCTGTTAATAGAGCAGGGCAAGCTCTGTCTATATAAATAGGGAAATGGGCTTAGCCATAGAGGTTCAACTATCTGGTTATCTCATGTATTAACACAAACTGGGTCTCAGTTACACAGTTGTATTTAATGTTTTATGATCTCCTAGACTTTCTAGTCCAGGCACTTTTTGACAAACCTTTGTCCTCATTTGAGGGGTTTTGTTGTCGGGTTGTTGGGTCCGTTTGTGTGGGTATTTGCCTCATTCCATCCCTGAGCTTTGCAGCTAGACAGGTGTGATTGAAAACTATTTTCTAAGGTGTTTCCTGTAGCGGAGTAATTGGTTTGCAGTAGTAAGTCATGTTTTTCCACTAAAAGGGGACGGAGGGGTGGTAATCCACGAGGTAAGCTAAAGTTAAATTCTTAGAAGAATTCCTTGATCAGAAAATATAAATTTGCGTTTTGTTGCTCTATTTCCTGAAAGTAACTTGGAGATGCCCCTGATTTGTCCATCTACTGCTTTGATTCCTTGGATACCACTCATACTTTCACGTTAAGCAAAGACAAGTAATTCTTGCAGGGGTCTCTGTCTTTTTCAGCAGCCCTTTTGTAAGACGCACTTTTCCCATATAAAACAATTTTAAACCTCCCTCCCCCCCCCCTCCACAAAAGAAGTAAAGAGACATAAACTTAAAGGGCTTTTTCCTGGCACATTCCATTCTAGTTTACAACCTAGAACACCACTTCCAATAAGGCTCTGTTGCATTAGTAACCAGTTTTGGTAAAGGAGAAATGCTGCCGCCTTGTGGCCGTTTCCCGCAAGAGCGGCTTTACACCCACAGCTAAAGGTCATTAACGTTCAGAAGGACTCGGGGCCGTAAAGGACACCTGCCCTCAAAAATTGTGCTGAGGTAAGGAATGGAGAAAACAATTCAAAACAGGCAAATTTTTCAAGAAGATAGTATGAAGAGTTAAGTTTTACTCACTCTCTTTAAAAAAAAGGAAAATGGATAAAAGCTCAACCTCAGGAAGTATTAGACTCATGCAATCTAATCTACAAAAAGGTTTCAACGCACACCAGTCGCCTGACCATCAGCAAAAACTCTACAAACAATAAATGCTGAAGGGGCTTTAGAGAACTGTGTACCCTCTACCTGCTGGTGAGACGTAAAGTCGTAACAGCCGACAACGAGAACCGAAAGGAGCTGCATTAAAAAGTAAAAATTGAGGTACCATTTAATCCAGCAGGCACGCCACTGGGCCTCTCACCTGAGAAGACCAGAATCGAGAAGACATAGGCTGCAAAAGCTGCACTGCAGCCTTATTCACAATAGCCAAGACAGTGAAGCAACCAAAATGTTCTTCAACAGGTGAATGGATAAAGAAGAAGTGGTTCATGTACCCAATGGAATATTAGCCATGGAAAACAATGAAACACTGCTCTTTGAGGCACCACAGGTGAACCTGGGGATAATCACCAAACATGATGTAAGTCGGAAAGCAAAAGACCTATATCCTATGATATCACTTACAGGGGTTAGCTAATAACTGACACAAATGAACATATTTCCACAGAGAAAGACGCTCACAGAATTAGAAAACAAACTATGCTCATGTAAAAGGAAAGGTGGGGGGAATGGATAAATTAAGATTAGTGTTACTATACGTATACAAATACATATTATATACATTTATCAAAAAGACCGACCATATAGCAAGGGAGGTCTGCAGAACACTCTGTAATATTTTACATGGGAAGAGGATCTGTACAAGAATAGACATATATAATGTACAAATGAACCAGATTCTGTACACCTAGGACAAACAATATTCTAATCTTTACCCAGATTAAAAAAAGTAAAAAAAAAACCAAGAAGTAATGAGACATAAACTTATGGGGGTTTCTCCTGGCACATTCCATTCTAATTTAAAACCTAGGAACACGACTTCCTGGAAGGCTCTGCTGCCTTAGTACCCAGATTTGGGAACGGAGAAATGATGCCTCCTTGTGGCCATTTCCCACAACAGCAGCTTTAAACACATTGCTAAAGGTCACTAAATATTCACCAAACTTGCATTTATTTAAATGACACCTGGGGCTTCCCTGGTGGCGCAGTGGTTGAGAATCTGCCTGCTAATGCAGGGGACACGGGTTCGAGCCCTGGTCTGGGAAGATCCCACATGCCACGGAGCAGCTGGGCCCGTGAGCCACAATTGCTGAGCCTGCGCGTCTGGAGCCTGTGCCCCGCGACGGGAGGGGCCGCGATAGAGAAAGGCCCGCGCACCGCGATGAAGAGCGGTCCCCGCACCGCGATGAAGAGTGGCCCCCGCTTGCCGCAACTGGAGAAAGCCCTCGCACGAACCGAAGACCCAACACAGCCAAAAATAAATAAATAAATAAATAAATAAGAAAATCCTTTAAAAAAAATAAAATAAAATAAATGACACCTGCCCTCCAAAAATTCCTGGGGTCGAAAATCGACCAAAATTTCAAAAGAGGGCAACCTTTCAAGATGACAATTTCAAGAGGTATATTGTACTCACATTTTTTTTAACAGAAAACAAAAAGGCGAGGAAAAATGATGAATTTTAGGAATTTTTAAAGACATGCAAACCCAAATTACAAAAACCGATCAGCTCACAGCCGTCAGAATGGCCATTAGCAAAAATGCTGCAAACAATAAATGCTGAAGTGATTGTGGAGAGATGCTTACCCTCTCTTCTATGGGGGACGTGGTAAGAGCCACTAATGAAAACACAATGGAGGTGCTTTGAACATTGAGCTACAAGTCAATCATTCACACCCAGTGCTGGGCGTAACCCCTGAGAAATGAGAATCAAAAAGTCACAGGCTGGCAATCCTGCACTCCAGCAATATTTACCATAGCCAACACTTGGAAGCAACGAAAATACCCATCAATACAGGAATGCACCAAGAAGAAGTGGTCTATGTACACAATGGAATATTACTCCAATAAAAAATATTAATTAAATTTAAAAAACAAACAAAAGTAAGGAGACATCTGCTGTTGTGGGTTTATCCGGGCACATTCCACTCTAATTTATAACCGAGGAACACCACTGGCCGGGAGGGCTGTTTCCCTAGTTACCAGAGTGGGGAACGTAGAAAGGCTGCCGTCCTCTGGCCGTTACCTGCAAAAGGAGCTTTAAAACCTGTGCTAATGCTCACTTCATATGAACAAGTACGGCAGGGCTGTAAATGAAACCTGCCCTCAAAATGTTTAGAGGGAGGTAAATGGCCAAAGCATTTCAAAATGTGACACATACTTTAAGAAAACACTTTGAAGAACTAAGCTGTAATCACAGATTGAAAAATCAAAGCACGTGCCTTAAAGCTCAATTTCAACGGATTATGAGACACATGCAAATTCAACCACGAAGCAGTATTATCTCAAACCAGTCAGAATAACCATCAGCAAGAAAACTATAAACAATAAATGCTGAAGGTGTTGTGGAGAAATGCATACGCTCAACTTTAAGAGGGACATAACTTGGAAAGAGCCACTAATGAGAACTGAATGGAAGTGCCTTTAAAAGGGAAATATTGAGCTACCATATGATCCAGCAGGCCCCTTCCTGGACCTATAACCTCTGAAGACAGAACTGGAAAGACACAGGCAGGCAAAACTGCACTGCACAGTATTACAATAGCCAAGATATGGAAGTAACCAAAAAGTCCACCAACAGATGGGGGGACAAAGAAGAACTGCTACATGTAGAGATGGAATATTAGCTAGCGAAAAAATGAAACAATGCCATTTGCAGCACCATAGATGAGTCTAGAAGTAATCACGCAACTTGTAGTAAGTGAGAAAGCGAAAGACACATATCCTATCCTATCGCTTGTAGGTGTTACCAAAAAATTGATACCAATGAAGATATTTCCACAGAGAAAGGCAATCACAGATTCATTAAGCAAACTTATGGTTCACCAAATGGAAAGGTGTGAGGATTGGATACATTACGATATTGGGGTTAACAGAGATATACAAACACATGTGAAACACAGAATCACCAAAGACCTATAGAATACCAAGAGAAGACTACTCAACATTGTGTCATAACCTACATGGGAAAAGGATACGAAGAAGAATAGATATATGTATATGTGTGAAAGAACCACATCTTGCACACCTAGAGCAAACAAAATATTGTAATCAAATCTGCTGTGATAACAAATAAAAATTTACTTAAAAATACGAACAAGAAGTAATGAGAAGGGGGTGCTCGGGCTCCGGCCCGCAGTTCGAGCGGCGAGAGCGCTCAGAGACGCGACGCGGGGCAGAGGGGAGTGAGCGGGCGCCTCAGTGTCCTTCCCCATCCCACCCCTCGCCTCGCCACCTTCTCCCCCCTCAGCCGGACCGGAATTATGTGATCCCGGAAGTTCCGGCGCCACTGCTGTGTGGGATAAACAGTAATGGCGGAGGCTGCAGCTCCGGGAACAACAGCCACAACATCAGGAGCAGGAGCGGCAGGGGCGGCGGTGGCAGCGGCCTCCCCCACCCCTATCCCCACAGTCACCTCCCCGTCCCTGGGGGCATGGGATTTGGCAGCGACGGCAGCGGCGGCGGCTGGACCAAACAGGTCACCTGCAGGTATTTCATGCATGGGGTTTGTAAGGAAGGAGATAACTGTCGATACTCACGTGACCTCTCTGACAGTCCATATGGTGTAGTGTACAAGTATGTTCAGCGAGGGTACTGTATTTACGGAGACCGCTGCAAATATGAACACAGCAAGCCATTGCAACTGCTACAGCTCTAACTGCAAAGTCACCCCTTGCTGCTTCCTCAAGTCTCTCATCAGTAGTTGGACAGATGGGTGAAATGCATATGGGCGAAGCTGAGTCAAGAAATTCAAACTTTTCAACTGTAGGAGCGGGTTCAGAAGACTGGGTGAACGCCATTGAGTTTGTTCCTGGGCAGCCCTACTGTGGCCGTACTGCCCCTTCCTCCACTGAAGCACCCCTGCAGGGCTCAGTGACCAAGGAAGAATCAGAGAAGGAGCAAATTGCAGTGGAAACAAAGAAGCAGATCTGCCCCTATGCTGCAGTGGGAGAGTGCCGATATGGGGAGAACTGTGTGTATCTCCATGGAGACGCGTGTGATATGTGTGGGCTGTAGGTCTTCCATCCAGTGGATGCTGCCCAAAGATCACAACATATAAAATCTTGCATCGAGGCCCATGAGAAGGACATGGAGCTCTCGTTTGCTGTGCAGCACAGCAAGGACATGGTGTGTGGGATCTGCACGGAGGTGGTCTATGAGAAAGCCAACCCCCGCGAGCGCCACTTCGGAATCCTCTCCAACTGCAACCACACCTACTGTCTCAAGTGTATTCGCAAGTGGAGGAGTGCTAAGCAATCTGAGAGCAAGATCATAAAGTACTGCCCAGAATGCCGGATCACATCTAACATTGTCATTCCAAGTGAGTACTGGGTGGAGGAGAAAGAAGAGAAGCAGAAACTCATTCAGAAATACAAGGAGGCAATGAGCAACAAGGCGTGCAGGTATTTTGACGAAGGACGTAGGAGCTGCCCATTTGGAGGGAACTGCGTTTACAAGCATGCGTACCCTGATGCCGTAGAGAGGAGCCACAGAGACAGACAGTGGGAACATCAAGCACATACCGGGCCCAACGAAGGAACCACTTCTGGGAGCTCATTGAGGAAAGAGAGAACGGCAACCCCTTTGACAACGACGAAGAAGAGGTTGTCACCTTTGAGCTGGGCGAGATGTTGCTTGTGCTTTTGGCTGCAGGTGGGGACGACGACCTGACAGACTCTGAAGACGAGTGGGACTTGTTTCACGATGAGCTGGAAGATTTTTATGACTTGGATCTATAGCAGCTTTGCTGGGCGTGTGAACTGGTCTGCTGAGCCTCAGACGGCAGCCCTCCCCGCTGGTGGCAGCAGTGCCCGTGGTTCTCTTCTAGGCAGGCCTCTCAACTCCAGGTGCTGTCGTAATAATTTTTACCCAGGGCCTGTCTTCTCAATCCCTCACCTTTCCCCAAGGAGTATGTTGTTTTCTCTGTTTAAAAAAGTTACAAAAATGAATCTTAAAGTTAGTTTTCTTGTAACATGAATTTAAGGGTCAGACAGAGTGTAGGTTTGCTGCGTCATCTGTTTTCAGCCAGATTCACACAGTTCAAGGGGAGCATTTCTGGATTTCCAGTACTCATTTTTGAGGACCCCAGGTTCAAAAGTAACAGCATTGGCCCCGCTTTTGGGTCCAAGAATTGGGGTGTTAGGTGAAGGATCTGAACTGTGGCATGTAGCCTTCTGCTATAGACTTAGGCGGATGCTTGAGGTTTCTGGTGAATTCTGCACATCTGTGTTTTTATATCTGTTCCCTGCCCTGGAATCCCCACCCTGTGCACTCGTTCTGTGGTTTTCATCTCTTGTTTAATTGCACACAAGTACTACTGCTGGGTAACCAGAACCAGGTGCGACTGTGTTGAGATTTTTGCTGTGTTTAGCCTGATAGGAAAATTGTGAAAGAACACATATAAAGATATAGCGGAATAAAATAAATGCAGAGTTGGAAGTTGACTCCCAAGGGCTGATAGACTTGGTACGTGGGAGTGTGTAACAAGCTTCTCATCCCTGCATAGATGCAGTGTCTGTAGCCTTAGTGGAAAAACTCAAGTTTAGTGGTTTCAGCCTCGTGTGGCAAATAGATCTTAAAGGACAAAGCAGTATATTGGTAGCTGTTAATAGAGCAGGGCAAGCTCTGTCTATATAAATAGGGAAATGGGCTTAGCCATAGAGGTTCAACTATCTGGTTATCTCATGTATTAACACAAACTGGGTCTCAGTTACACAGTTGTATTTAATGTTTTATGATCTCCTAGACTTTCTAGTCCAGGCACTTTTTGACAAACCTTTGTCCTCATTTGAGGGGTTTTGTTGTCGGGTTGTTGGGTCCGTTTGTGTGGGTATTTGCCTCATTCCATCCCTGAGCTTTGCAGCTAGACAGGTGTGATTGAAAACTATTTTCTAAGGTGTTTCCTGTAGCGGAGTAATTGGTTTGCAGTAGTAAGTCATGTTTTTCCACTAAAAGGGGACGGAGGGGTGGTAATCCACGAGGTAAGCTAAAGTTAAATTCTTAGAAGAATTCCTTGATCAGAAAATATAAATTTGCGTTTTGTTGCTCTATTTCCTGAAAGTAACTTGGAGATGCCCCTGATTTGTCCATCTACTGCTTTGATTCCTTGGATACCACTCATACTTTCACGTTAAGCAAAGACAAGTAATTCTTGCAGGGGTCTCTGTCTTTTTCAGCAGCCCTTTTGTAAGACGCACTTTTCCCATATAAAACAATTTTAAACCTCCCTCCCCCCCCCCTCCACAAAAGAAGTAAAGAGACATAAACTTAAAGGGCTTTTTCCTGGCACATTCCATTCTAGTTTACAACCTAGAACACCACTTCCAATAAGGCTCTGTTGCATTAGTAACCAGTTTTGGTAAAGGAGAAATGCTGCCGCCTTGTGGCCGTTTCCCGCAAGAGCGGCTTTACACCCACAGCTAAAGGTCATTAACGTTCAGAAGGACTCGGGGCCGTAAAGGACACCTGCCCTCAAAAATTGTGCTGAGGTAAGGAATGGAGAAAACAATTCAAAACAGGCAAATTTTTCAAGAAGATAGTATGAAGAGTTAAGTTTTACTCACTCTCTTTAAAAAAAAGGAAAATGGATAAAAGCTCAACCTCAGGAAGTATTAGACTCATGCAATCTAATCTACAAAAAGGTTTCAACGCACACCAGTCGCCTGACCATCAGCAAAAACTCTACAAACAATAAATGCTGAAGGGGCTTTAGAGAACTGTGTACCCTCTACCTGCTGGTGAGACGTAAAGTCGTAACAGCCGACAACGAGAACCGAAAGGAGCTGCATTAAAAAGTAAAAATTGAGGTACCATTTAATCCAGCAGGCACGCCACTGGGCCTCTCACCTGAGAAGACCAGAATCGAGAAGACATAGGCTGCAAAAGCTGCACTGCAGCCTTATTCACAATAGCCAAGACAGTGAAGCAACCAAAATGTTCTTCAACAGGTGAATGGATAAAGAAGAAGTGGTTCATGTACCCAATGGAATATTAGCCATGGAAAACAATGAAACACTGCTCTTTGAGGCACCACAGGTGAACCTGGGGATAATCACCAAACATGATGTAAGTCGGAAAGCAAAAGACCTATATCCTATGATATCACTTACAGGGGTTAGCTAATAACTGACACAAATGAACATATTTCCACAGAGAAAGACGCTCACAGAATTAGAAAACAAACTATGCTCATGTAAAAGGAAAGGTGGGGGGAATGGATAAATTAAGATTAGTGTTACTATACGTATACAAATACATATTATATACATTTATCAAAAAGACCGACCATATAGCAAGGGAGGTCTGCAGAACACTCTGTAATATTTTACATGGGAAGAGGATCTGTACAAGAATAGACATATATAATGTACAAATGAACCAGATTCTGTACACCTAGGACAAACAATATTCTAATCTTTACCCAGATTAAAAAAAGTAAAAAAAAAACCAAGAAGTAATGAGACATAAACTTATGGGGGTTTCTCCTGGCACATTCCATTCTAATTTAAAACCTAGGAACACGACTTCCTGGAAGGCTCTGCTGCCTTAGTACCCAGATTTGGGAACGGAGAAATGATGCCTCCTTGTGGCCATTTCCCACAACAGCAGCTTTAAACACATTGCTAAAGGTCACTAAATATTCACCAAACTTGCATTTATTTAAATGACACCTGCCCTCCAAAAATTCCTGGGGTCGAAAATCGACCAAAATTTCAAAAGAGGGCAACCTTTCAAGATGACAATTTCAAGAGGTATATTGTACTCACATTTTTTTTAACAGAAAACAAAAAGGCGAGGAAAAATGATGAATTTTAGGAATTTTTAAAGACATGCAAACCCAAATTACAAAAACCGATCAGCTCACAGCCGTCAGAATGGCCATTAGCAAAAATGCTGCAAACAACAAATGCTGAAATGATTGTGGAGAGATGCTTACCCTCTCTTCTATGGGGGACGTGGTAAGAGCCACTAATGAAAACACAATGGAGGTGCTTTGAACATTGAGCTACAAGTCAATCATTCACACCCAGTGCTGGGCGTAACCCCTGAGAAATGAGAATCAAAAAGTCACAGGCTGGCAATCCTGCACTCCAGCAATATTTACCATAGCCAACACTTGGAAGCAACGAAAATACCCATCAATACAGGAATGCACCAAGAAGAAGTGGTCTATGTACACAATGGAATATTACTCCAATAAAAAATATTAATTAAATTTAAAAAACAAACAAAAGTAAGGAGACATCTGCTGTTGTGGGTTTATCCGGGCACATTCCACTCTAATTTATAACCGAGGAACACCACTGGCCGGGAGGGCTGTTTCCCTAGTTACCAGAGTGGGGAACGTAGAAAGGCTGCCGTCCTCTGGCCGTTACCTGCAAAAGCAGCTTTAAAACCTGTGCTAATGCTCACTTCATATGAACAAGTACGGCAGGGCTGTAAATGAAACCTGCCCTCAAAATGTTTAGAGGGAGGTAAATGGCCAAAGCATTTCAAAATGTGACACATACTTTAAGAAAACACTTTGAAGAACTAAGCTGTAATCACAGATTGAAAAATCAAAGCACGTGCCTTAAAGCTCAATTTCAACGGATTATGAGACACATGCAAATTCAACCACGAAGCAGTATTATCTCAAACCAGTCAGAATAACCATCAGCAAGAAAACTATAAACAATAAATGCTGAAGGTGTTGTGGAGAAATGCATACGCTCAACTTTAAGAGGGACATAACTTGGAAAGAGCCACTAATGAGAACTGAATGGAAGTGCCTTTAAAAGGGAAATATTGAGCTACCATATGATCCAGCAGGCCCCTTCCTGGACCTATAACCTCTGAAGACAGAACTGGAAAGACACAGGCAGGCAAAACTGCACTGCACAGTATTACAATAGCCAAGATATGGAAGTAACCAAAAAGTCCACCAACAGATGGGGGGACAAAGAAGAACTGCTACATGTAGAGATGGAATATTAGCTAGCGAAAAAATGAAACAATGCCATTTGCAGCACCATAGATGAGTCTAGAAGTAATCACGCAACTTGTAGTAAGTGAGAAAGCGAAAGACACATATCCTATCCTATCGCTTGTAGGTGTTACCAAAAAATTGATACCAATGAAGATATTTCCACAGAGAAAGGCAATCACAGATTCATTAAGCAAACTTATGGTTCACCAAATGGAAAGGTGTGAGGATTGGATACATTACGATATTGGGGTTAACAGAGATATACAAACACATGTGAAACACAGAATCACCAAAGACCTATAGAATACCAAGAGAAGACTACTCAACATTGTGTCATAACCTACATGGGAAAAGGATACGAAGAAGAATAGATATATGTATATGTGTGAAAGAACCACATCTTGCACACCTAGAGCAAACAAAATATTGTAATCAAATCTGCTGTGATAACAAATAAAAATTTACTTAAAAATACGAACAAGAAGTAATGAGAAGGGGGTGCTCGGGCTCCGGCCTGCAGTTCGAGCGGCGAGAGCGCTCAGAGACGCGACGCGGGGCAGAGGGGAGTGAGCGGGCGCCTCAGTGTCCTTCCCCATCCCACCCCTCGCCTCTCCACCTTCTCCCCCCTCAGCCGGACCGGAATTATGTGATCCCGGAAGTTCCGGCGCCACTGCTGTGTGGGATAAACAGTAATGGCGGAGGCTGCAGCTCCGGGAACAACAGCCACAACATCAGGAGCAGGAGCGGCAGGGGCGGCGGTGGCAGCGGCCTCCCCCACCCCTATCCCCACAGTCACCTCCCCGTCCCTGGGGGCATGGGATTTGGCAGCGACGGCAGCGGCGGCGGCTGGACCAAACAGGTCACCTGCAGGTATTTCATGCATGGGGTTTGTAAGGAAGGAGATAACTGTCGATACTCACGTGACCTCTCTGACAGTCCATATGGTGTAGTGTACAAGTATGTTCAGCGAGGGTACTGTATTTACGGAGACCGCTGCAAATATGAACACAGCAAGCCATTGCAACTGCTACAGCTCTAACTGCAAAGTCACCCCTTGCTGCTTCCTCAAGTCTCTCATCAGTAGTTGGACAGATGGGTGAAATGCATATGGGCGAAGCTGAGTCAAGAAATTCAAACTTTTCAACTGTAGGAGCGGGTTCAGAAGACTGGGTGAACGCCATTGAGTTTGTTCCTGGGCAGCCCTACTGTGGCCGTACTGCCCCTTCCTCCACTGAAGCACCCCTGCAGGGCTCAGTGACCAAGGAAGAATCAGAGAAGGAGCAAATTGCAGTGGAAACAAAGAAGCAGATCTGCCCCTATGCTGCAGTGGGAGAGTGCCGATATGGGGAGAACTGTGTGTATCTCCATGGAGACGCGTGTGATATGTGTGGGCTGTAGGTCTTCCATCCAGTGGATGCTGCCCAAAGATCACAACATATAAAATCTTGCATCGAGGCCCATGAGAAGGACATGGAGCTCTCGTTTGCTGTGCAGCACAGCAAGGACATGGTGTGTGGGATCTGCACGGAGGTGGTCTATGAGAAAGCCAACCCCCGCGAGCGCCGCTTCGGAATCCTCTCCAACTGCAACCACACCTACTGTCTCAAGTGTATTCGCAAGTGGAGGAGTGCTAAGCAATCTGAGAGCAAGATCATAAAGTACTGCCCAGAATGCCGGATCACATCTAACATTGTCATTCCAAGTGAGTACTGGGTGGAGGAGAAAGAAGAGAAGCAGAAACTCATTCAGAAATACAAGGAGGCAATGAGCAACAAGGCGTGCAGGTATTTTGACGAAGGACGTAGGAGCTGCCCATTTGGAGGGAACTGCGTTTACAAGCATGCGTACCCTGATGCCGTAGAGAGGAGCCACAGAGACAGACAGTGGGAACATCAAGCACATACCGGGCCCAACGAAGGAACCACTTCTGGGAGCTCATTGAGGAAAGAGAGAACGGCAACCCCTTTGACAACGACGAAGAAGAGGTTGTCACCTTTGAGCTGGGCGAGATGTTGCTTGTGCTTTTGGCTGCAGGTGGGGACGACGACCTGACAGACTCTGAAGACGAGTGGGACTTGTTTCACGATGAGCTGGAAGATTTTTATGACTTGGATCTATAGCAGCTTTGCTGGGCGTGTGAACTGGTCTGCTGAGCCTCAGACGGCAGCCCTCCCCGCTGGTGGCAGCAGTGCCCGTGGTTCTCTTCTAGGCAGGCCTCTCAACTCCAGGTGCTGTCGTAATAATTTTTACCCAGGGCCTGTCTTCTCAATCCCTCACCTTTCCCCAAGGAGTATGTTGTTTTCTCTGTTTAAAAAAGTTACAAAAATGAATCTTAAAGTTAGTTTTCTTGTAACATGAATTTAAGGGTCAGACAGAGTGTAGGTTTGCTGCGTCATCTGTTTTCAGCCAGATTCACACAGTTCAAGGGGAGCATTTCTGGATTTCCAGTACTCATTTTTGAGGACCCCAGGTTCAAAAGTAACAGCATTGGCCCCGCTTTTGGGTCCAAGAATTGGGGTGTTAGGTGAAGGATCTGAACTGTGGCATGTAGCCTTCTGCTATAGACTTAGGCGGATGCTTGAGGTTTCTGGTGAATTCTGCACATCTGTGTTTTTATATCTGTTCCCTGCCCTGGAATCCCCACCCTGTGCACTCGTTCTGTGGTTTTCATCTCTTGTTTAATTGCACACAAGTACTACTGCTGGGTAACCAGAACCAGGTGCGACTGTGTTGAGATTTTTGCTGTGTTTAGCCTGATAGGAAAATTGTGAAAGAACACATATAAAGATATAGCGGAATAAAATAAATGCAGAGTTGGAAGTTGACTCCCAAGGGCTGATAGACTTGGTACGTGGGAGTGTGTAACAAGCTTCTCATCCCTGCATAGATGCAGTGTCTGTAGCCTTAGTGGAAAAACTCAAGTTTAGTGGTTTCAGCCTCGTGTGGCAAATAGATCTTAAAGGACAAAGCAGTATATTGGTAGCTGTTAATAGAGCAGGGCAAGCTCTGTCTATATAAATAGGGAAATGGGCTTAGCCATAGAGGTTCAACTATCTGGTTATCTCATGTATTAACACAAACTGGGTCTCAGTTACACAGTTGTATTTAATGTTTTATGATCTCCTAGACTTTCTAGTCCAGGCACTTTTTGACAAACCTTTGTCCTCATTTGAGGGGTTTTGTTGTCGGGTTGTTGGGTCCGTTTGTGTGGGTATTTGCCTCATTCCATCCCTGAGCTTTGCAGCTAGACAGGTGTGATTGAAAACTATTTTCTAAGGTGTTTCCTGTAGCGGAGTAATTGGTTTGCAGTAGTAAGTCATGTTTTTCCACTAAAAGGGGACGGAGGGGTGGTAATCCACGAGGTAAGCTAAAGTTAAATTCTTAGAAGAATTCCTTGATCAGAAAATATAAATTTGCGTTTTGTTGCTCTATTTCCTGAAAGTAACTTGGAGATGCCCCTGATTTGTCCATCTACTGCTTTGATTCCTTGGATACCACTCATACTTTCACGTTAAGCAAAGACAAGTAATTCTTGCAGGGGTCTCTGTCTTTTTCAGCAGCCCTTTTGTAAGACGCACTTTTCCCATATAAAACAATTTTAAACCTCCCTCCCCCCCCCCTCCACAAAAGAAGTAAAGAGACATAAACTTAAAGGGCTTTTTCCTGGCACATTCCATTCTAGTTTACAACCTAGAACACCACTTCCATTAAGGCTCTGTTGCATTAGTAACCAGTTTTGGTAAAGGAGAAATGCTGCCGCCTTGTGGCCGTTTCCCGCAAGAGCGGCTTTACACCCACAGCTAAAGGTCATTAACGTTCAGAAGGACTCGGGGCCGTAAAGGACACCTGCCCTCAAAAATTGTGCTGAGGGCTTCCCTGGTGGCGCAGTGGTTGAGAATCTGCCTGCTAATGCAGGGGACACGGGTTTGAGCCCTGGTCTGGGAAGATCCCACATGCCACGGAGCAGCTGGGCCCGTGAGCCACAATTTCTGAGCCTGCGCGTCTGGAGCCTGTGCCCCGCAACGGGAGGGGCCGCGATGGAGAAAGGCCCGCGCACCGCGATGAAGAGCGGTCCCCGCACCGCGATGAAGAGTGGCCCCCGCTTGCCGCAACTGGAGAAAGCCCTCGCACGAACCGAAGACCCAATACAGACAAAAATAAATTAATTAATTAATTAAAAAAAAGAAAATCCTTAAAAAAAAAAAAAAAATTGTGCTGAGGTAAGGAATGGAGAAAACAATTCAAAACAGGCAAATTTTTCAAGAAGATAGTATGAAGAGTTAAGTTTTACTCACTCTCTTTAAAAAAAAGGAAAATGGATAAAAGCTCAACCTCAGGAAGTATTAGACTCATGCAATCTAATCTACAAAAAGGTTTCAACGCACACCAGTCGCCTGACCATCAGCAAAAACTCTACAAACAATAAATGCTGAAGGGGCTTTAGAGAACTGTGTACCCTCTACCTGCTGGTGAGACGTAAAGTCGTAACAGCCGACAACGAGAACCGAAAGGAGCTGCATTAAAAAGTAAAAATTGAGGTACCATTTAATCCAGCAGGCACGCCACTGGGCCTCTCACCTGAGAAGACCAGAATCGAGAAGACATAGGCTGCAAAAGCTGCACTGCAGCCTTATTCACAATAGCCAAGACAGTGAAGCAACCAAAATGTTCTTCAACAGGTGAATGGATAAAGAAGAAGTGGTTCATGTACCCAATGGAATATTAGCCATGGAAAACAATGAAACACTGCTCTTTGAGGCACCACAGGTGAACCTGGGGATAATCACCAAACATGATGTAAGTCGGAAAGCAAAAGACCTATATCCTATGATATCACTTACAGGGGTTAGCTAATAACTGACACAAATGAACATATTTCCACAGAGAAAGACGCTCACAGAATTAGAAAACAAACTATGCTCATGTAAAAGGAAAGGTGGGGGGAATGGATAAATTAAGATTAGTGTTACTATACGTATACAAATACATATTATATACATTTATCAAAAAGACCGACCATATAGCAAGGGAGGTCTGCAGAACACTCTGTAATATTTTACATGGGAAGAGGATCTGTACAAGAATAGACATATATAATGTACAAATGAACCAGATTCTGTACACCTAGGACAAACAATATTCTAATCTTTACCCAGATTAAAAAAAGTAAAAAAAAAACCAAGAAGTAATGAGACATAAACTTATGGGGGTTTCTCCTGGCACATTCCATTCTAATTTAAAACCTAGGAACACGACTTCCTGGAAGGCTCTGCTGCCTTAGTACCCAGATTTGGGAACGGAGAAATGATGCCTCCTTGTGGCCATTTCCCACAACAGCAGCTTTAAACACATTGCTAAAGGTCACTAAATATTCACCAAACTTGCATTTATTTAAATGACACCTGGGGCTTCCCTGGTGGCGCAGTGGTTGAGAATCTGCCTGCTAATGCAGGGGACACGGGTTCGAGCCCTGGTCTGGGAAGATCCCACATGCCACGGAGCAGCTGGGCCCGTGAGCCACAATTGCTGAGCCTGCGCGTCTGGAGCCTGTGCCCCGCGACGGGAGGGGCCGCGATAGAGAAAGGCCCGCGCACCGCGATGAAGAGCGGTCCCCGCACCGCGATGAAGAGTGGCCCCCGCTTGCCGCAACTGGAGAAAGCCCTCGCACGAACCGAAGACCCAACACAGCCAAAAATAAATAAATAAATAAATAAATAAGAAAATCCTTTAAAAAAAAATAAAATAAAATAAATGACACCTGCCCTCCAAAAATTCCTGGGGTCGAAAATCGACCAAAATTTCAAAAGAGGGCAACCTTTCAAGATGACAATTTCAAGAGGTATATTGTACTCACATTTTTTTTAACAGAAAACAAAAAGGCGAGGAAAAATGATGAATTTTAGGAATTTTTAAAGACATGCAAACCCAAATTACAAAAACCGATCAGCTCACAGCCGTCAGAATGGCCATTAGCAAAAATGCTGCAAACAATAAATGCTGAAGTGATTGTGGAGAGATGCTTACCCTCTCTTCTATGGGGGACGTGGTAAGAGCCACTAATGAAAACACAATGGAGGTGCTTTGAACATTGAGCTACAAGTCAATCATTCACACCCAGTGCTGGGCGTAACCCCTGAGAAATGAGAATCAAAAAGTCACAGGCTGGCAATCCTGCACTCCAGCAATATTTACCATAGCCAACACTTGGAAGCAACGAAAATACCCATCAATACAGGAATGCACCAAGAAGAAGTGGTCTATGTACACAATGGAATATTACTCCAATAAAAAATATTAATTAAATTTAAAAAACAAACAAAAGTAAGGAGACATCTGCTGTTGTGGGTTTATCCGGGCACATTCCACTCTAATTTATAACCGAGGAACACCACTGGCCGGGAGGGCTGTTTCCCTAGTTACCAGAGTGGGGAACGTAGAAAGGCTGCCGTCCTCTGGCCGTTACCTGCAAAAGCAGCTTTAAAACCTGTGCTAATGCTCACTTCATATGAACAAGTACGGCAGGGCTGTAAATGAAACCTGCCCTCAAAATGTTTAGAGGGAGGTAAATGGCCAAAGCATTTCAAAATGTGACACATACTTTAAGAAAACACTTTGAAGAACTAAGCTGTAATCACAGATTGAAAAATCAAAGCACGTGCCTTAAAGCTCAATTTCAACGGATTATGAGACACATGCAAATTCAACCACGAAGCAGTATTATCTCAAACCAGTCAGAATAACCATCAGCAAGAAAACTATAAACAATAAATGCTGAAGGTGTTGTGGAGAAATGCATACGCTCAACTTTAAGAGGGACATAACTTGGAAAGAGCCACTAATGAGAACTGAATGGAAGTGCCTTTAAAAGGGAAATATTGAGCTACCATATGATCCAGCAGGCCCCTTCCTGGACCTATAACCTCTGAAGACAGAACTGGAAAGACACAGGCAGGCAAAACTGCACTGCACAGTATTACAATAGCCAAGATATGGAAGTAACCAAAAAGTCCACCAACAGATGGGGGGACAAAGAAGAACTGCTACATGTAGAGATGGAATATTAGCTAGCGAAAAAATGAAACAATGCCATTTGCAGCACCATAGATGAGTCTAGAAGTAATCACGCAACTTGTAGTAAGTGAGAAAGCGAAAGACACATATCCTATCCTATCGCTTGTAGGTGTTACCAAAAAATTGATACCAATGAAGATATTTCCACAGAGAAAGGCAATCACAGATTCATTAAGCAAACTTATGGTTCACCAAATGGAAAGGTGTGAGGATTGGATACATTACGATATTGGGGTTAACAGAGATATACAAACACATGTGAAACACAGAATCACCAAAGACCTATAGAATACCAAGAGAAGACTACTCAACATTGTGTCATAACCTACATGGGAAAAGGATACGAAGAAGAATAGATATATGTATATGTGTGAAAGAACCACATCTTGCACACCTAGAGCAAACAAAATATTGTAATCAAATCTGCTGTGATAACAAATAAAAATTTACTTAAAAATACGAACAAGAAGTAATGAGAAGGGGGTGCTCGGGCTCCGGCCCGCAGTTCGAGCGGCGAGAGCGCTCAGAGACGCGACGCGGGGCAGAGGGGAGTGAGCGGGCGCCTCAGTGTCCTTCCCCATCCCACCCCTCGCCTCGCCACCTTCTCCCCCCTCAGCCGGACCGGAATTATGTGATCCCGGAAGTTCCGGCGCCACTGCTGTGTGGGATAAACAGTAATGGCGGAGGCTGCAGCTCCGGGAACAACAGCCACAACATCAGGAGCAGGAGCGGCAGGGGCGGCGGTGGCAGCGGCCTCCCCCACCCCTATCCCCACAGTCACCTCCCCGTCCCTGGGGGCATGGGATTTGGCAGCGACGGCAGCGGCGGCGGCTGGACCAAACAGGTCACCTGCAGGTATTTCATGCATGGGGTTTGTAAGGAAGGAGATAACTGTCGATACTCACGTGACCTCTCTGACAGTCCATATGGTGTAGTGTACAAGTATGTTCAGCGAGGGTACTGTATTTACGGAGACCGCTGCAAATATGAACACAGCAAGCCATTGCAACTGCTACAGCTCTAACTGCAAAGTCACCCCTTGCTGCTTCCTCAAGTCTCTCATCAGTAGTTGGACAGATGGGTGAAATGCATATGGGCGAAGCTGAGTCAAGAAATTCAAACTTTTCAACTGTAGGAGCGGGTTCAGAAGACTGGGTGAACGCCATTGAGTTTGTTCCTGGGCAGCCCTACTGTGGCCGTACTGCCCCTTCCTCCACTGAAGCACCCCTGCAGGGCTCAGTGACCAAGGAAGAATCAGAGAAGGAGCAAATTGCAGTGGAAACAAAGAAGCAGATCTGCCCCTATGCTGCAGTGGGAGAGTGCCGATATGGGGAGAACTGTGTGTATCTCCATGGAGACGCGTGTGATATGTGTGGGCTGTAGGTCTTCCATCCAGTGGATGCTGCCCAAAGATCACAACATATAAAATCTTGCATCGAGGCCCATGAGAAGGACATGGAGCTCTCGTTTGCTGTGCAGCACAGCAAGGACATGGTGTGTGGGATCTGCACGGAGGTGGTCTATGAGAAAGCCAACCCCCGCGAGCGCCGCTTCGGAATCCTCTCCAACTGCAACCACACCTACTGTCTCAAGTGTATTCGCAAGTGGAGGAGTGCTAAGCAATCTGAGAGCAAGATCATAAAGTACTGCCCAGAATGCCGGATCACATCTAACATTGTCATTCCAAGTGAGTACTGGGTGGAGGAGAAAGAAGAGAAGCAGAAACTCATTCAGAAATACAAGGAGGCAATGAGCAACAAGGCGTGCAGGTATTTTGACGAAGGACGTAGGAGCTGCCCATTTGGAGGGAACTGCGTTTACAAGCATGCGTACCCTGATGCCGTAGAGAGGAGCCACAGAGACAGACAGTGGGAACATCAAGCACATACCGGGCCCAACGAAGGAACCACTTCTGGGAGCTCATTGAGGAAAGAGAGAACGGCAACCCCTTTGACAACGACGAAGAAGAGGTTGTCACCTTTGAGCTGGGCGAGATGTTGCTTGTGCTTTTGGCTGCAGGTGGGGACGACGACCTGACAGACTCTGAAGACGAGTGGGACTTGTTTCACGATGAGCTGGAAGATTTTTATGACTTGGATCTATAGCAGCTTTGCTGGGCGTGTGAACTGGTCTGCTGAGCCTCAGACGGCAGCCCTCCCCGCTGGTGGCAGCAGTGCCCGTGGTTCTCTTCTAGGCAGGCCTCTCAACTCCAGGTGCTGTCGTAATAATTTTTACCCAGGGCCTGTCTTCTCAATCCCTCACCTTTCCCCAAGGAGTATGTTGTTTTCTCTGTTTAAAAAAGTTACAAAAATGAATCTTAAAGTTAGTTTTCTTGTAACATGAATTTAAGGGTCAGACAGAGTGTAGGTTTGCTGCGTCATCTGTTTTCAGCCAGATTCACACAGTTCAAGGGGAGCATTTCTGGATTTCCAGTACTCATTTTTGAGGACCCCAGGTTCAAAAGTAACAGCATTGGCCCCGCTTTTGGGTCCAAGAATTGGGGTGTTAGGTGAAGGATCTGAACTGTGGCATGTAGCCTTCTGCTATAGACTTAGGCGGATGCTTGAGGTTTCTGGTGAATTCTGCACATCTGTGTTTTTATATCTGTTCCCTGCCCTGGAATCCCCACCCTGTGCACTCGTTCTGTGGTTTTCATCTCTTGTTTAATTGCACACAAGTACTACTGCTGGGTAACCAGAACCAGGTGCGACTGTGTTGAGATTTTTGCTGTGTTTAGCCTGATAGGAAAATTGTGAAAGAACACATATAAAGATATAGCGGAATAAAATAAATGCAGAGTTGGAAGTTGACTCCCAAGGGCTGATAGACTTGGTACGTGGGAGTGTGTAACAAGCTTCTCATCCCTGCATAGATGCAGTGTCTGTAGCCTTAGTGGAAAAACTCAAGTTTAGTGGTTTCAGCCTCGTGTGGCAAATAGATCTTAAAGGACAAAGCAGTATATTGGTAGCTGTTAATAGAGCAGGGCAAGCTCTGTCTATATAAATAGGGAAATGGGCTTAGCCATAGAGGTTCAACTATCTGGTTATCTCATGTATTAACACAAACTGGGTCTCAGTTACACAGTTGTATTTAATGTTTTATGATCTCCTAGACTTTCTAGTCCAGGCACTTTTTGACAAACCTTTGTCCTCATTTGAGGGGTTTTGTTGTCGGGTTGTTGGGTCCGTTTGTGTGGGTATTTGCCTCATTCCATCCCTGAGCTTTGCAGCTAGACAGGTGTGATTGAAAACTATTTTCTAAGGTGTTTCCTGTAGCGGAGTAATTGGTTTGCAGTAGTAAGTCATGTTTTTCCACTAAAAGGGGACGGATGGGGTGGTAATCCACGAGGTAAGCTAAAGTTAAATTCTTAGAAGAATTCCTTGATCAGAAAATATAAATTTGCGTTTTGTTGCTCTATTTCCTGAAAGTAACTTGGAGATGCCCCTGATTTGTCCATCTACTGCTTTGATTCCTTGGATACCACTCATACTTTCACGTTAAGCAAAGACAAGTAATTCTTGCAGGGGTCTCTGTCTTTTTCAGCAGCCCTTTTGTAAGACGCACTTTTCCCATATAAAACAATTTTAAACCTCCCTCCCCCCCCCCCTCCACAAAAGAAGTAAAGAGACATAAACTTAAAGGGCTTTTTCCTGGCACATTCCATTCTAGTTTACAACCTAGAACACCACTTCCATTAAGGCTCTGTTGCATTAGTAACCAGTTTTGGTAAAGGAGAAATGCTGCCGCCTTGTGGCCGTTTCCCGCAAGAGCGGCTTTACACCCACAGCTAAAGGTCATTAACGTTCAGAAGGACTCGGGGCCGTAAAGGACACCTGCCCTCAAAAATTGTGCTGAGGTAAGGAATGGAGAAAACAATTCAAAACAGGCAAATTTTTCAAGAAGATAGTATGAAGAGTTAAGTTTTACTCACTCTCTTTAAAAAAAAGGAAAATGGATAAAAGCTCAACCTCAGGAAGTATTAGACTCATGCAATCTAATCTACAAAAAGGTTTCAACGCACACCAGTCGCCTGACCATCAGCAAAAACTCTACAAACAATAAATGCTGAAGGGGCTTTAGAGAACTGTGTACCCTCTACCTGCTGGTGAGACGTAAAGTCGTAACAGCCGACAACGAGAACCGAAAGGAGCTGCATTAAAAAGTAAAAATTGAGGTACCATTTAATCCAGCAGGCACGCCACTGGGCCTCTCACCTGAGAAGACCAGAATCGAGAAGACATAGGCTGCAAAAGCTGCACTGCAGCCTTATTCACAATAGCCAAGACAGTGAAGCAACCAAAATGTTCTTCAACAGGTGAATGGATAAAGAAGAAGTGGTTCATGTACCCAATGGAATATTAGCCATGGAAAACAATGAAACACTGCTCTTTGAGGCACCACAGGTGAACCTGGGGATAATCACCAAACATGATGTAAGTCGGAAAGCAAAAGACCTATATCCTATGATATCACTTACAGGGGTTAGCTAATAACTGACACAAATGAACATATTTCCACAGAGAAAGACGCTCACAGAATTAGAAAACAAACTATGCTCATGTAAAAGGAAAGGTGGGGGGAATGGATAAATTAAGATTAGTGTTACTATACGTATACAAATACATATTATATACATTTATCAAAAAGACCGACCATATAGCAAGGGAGGTCTGCAGAACACTCTGTAATATTTTACAGGGGAAGAGGATCTGTACAAGAATAGACATATATAATGTACAAATGAACCAGATTCTGTACACCTAGGACAAACAATATTCTAATCTTTACCCAGATTAAAAAAAGTAAAAAAAAAACCAAGAAGTAATGAGACATAAACTTATGGGGGTTTCTCCTGGCACATTCCATTCTAATTTAAAACCTAGGAACACGACTTCCTGGAAGGCTCTGCTGCCTTAGTACCCAGATTTGGGAACGGAGAAATGATGCCTCCTTGTGGCCATTTCCCACAACAGCAGCTTTAAACACATTGCTAAAGGTCACTAAATATTCACCAAACTTGCATTTATTTAAATGACACCTGGGGCTTCCCTGGTGGCGCAGTGGTTGAGAATCTGCCTGCTAATGCAGGGGACACGGGTTCGAGCCCTGGTCTGGGAAGATCCCACATGCCACGGAGCAGCTGGGCCCGTGAGCCACAATTGCTGAGCCTGCGCGTCTGGAGCCTGTGCCCCGCGACGGGAGGGGCCGCGATAGAGAAAGGCCCGCGCACCGCGATGAAGAGCGGTCCCCGCACCGCGATGAAGAGTGGCCCCCGCTTGCCGCAACTGGAGAAAGCCCTCGCACGAACCGAAGACCCAACACAGCCAAAAATAAATAAATAAATAAATAAATAAGAAAATCCTTTAAAAAAAAATAAAATAAAATAAATGACACCTGCCCTCCAAAAATTCCTGGGGTCGAAAATCGACCAAAATTTCAAAAGAGGGCAACCTTTCAAGATGACAATTTCAAGAGGTATATTGTACTCACATTTTTTTTAACAGAAAACAAAAAGGCGAGGAAAAATGATGAATTTTAGGAATTTTTAAAGACATGCAAACCCAAATTACAAAAACCGATCAGCTCACAGCCGTCAGAATGGCCATTAGCAAAAATGCTGCAAACAATAAATGCTGAAGTGATTGTGGAGAGATGCTTACCCTCTCTTCTATGGGGGACGTGGTAAGAGCCACTAATGAAAACACAATGGAGGTGCTTTGAACATTGAGCTACAAGTCAATCATTCACACCCAGTGCTGGGCGTAACCCCTGAGAAATGAGAATCAAAAAGTCACAGGCTGGCAATCCTGCACTCCAGCAATATTTACCATAGCCAACACTTGGAAGCAACGAAAATACCCATCAATACAGGAATGCACCAAGAAGAAGTGGTCTATGTACACAATGGAATATTACTCCAATAAAAAATATTAATTAAATTTAAAAAACAAACAAAAGTAAGGAGACATCTGCTGTTGTGGGTTTATCCGGGCACATTCCACTCTAATTTATAACCGAGGAACACCACTGGCCGGGAGGGCTGTTTCCCTAGTTACCAGAGTGGGGAACGTAGAAAGGCTGCCGTCCTCTGGCCGTTACCTGCAAAAGCAGCTTTAAAACCTGTGCTAATGCTCACTTCATATGAACAAGTACGGCAGGGCTGTAAATGAAACCTGCCCTCAAAATGTTTAGAGGGAGGTAAATGGCCAAAGCATTTCAAAATGTGACACATACTTTAAGAAAACACTTTGAAGAACTAAGCTGTAATCACAGATTGAAAAATCAAAGCACGTGCCTTAAAGCTCAATTTCAACGGATTATGAGACACATGCAAATTCAACCACGAAGCAGTATTATCTCAAACCAGTCAGAATAACCATCAGCAAGAAAACTATAAACAATAAATGCTGAAGGTGTTGTGGAGAAATGCATACGCTCAACTTTAAGAGGGACATAACTTGGAAAGAGCCACTAATGAGAACTGAATGGAAGTGCCTTTAAAAGGGAAATATTGAGCTACCATATGATCCAGCAGGCCCCTTCCTGGACCTATAACCTCTGAAGACAGAACTGGAAAGACACAGGCAGGCAAAACTGCACTGCACAGTATTACAATAGCCAAGATATGGAAGTAACCAAAAAGTCCACCAACAGATGGGGGGACAAAGAAGAACTGCTACATGTAGAGATGGAATATTAGCTAGCGAAAAAATGAAACAATGCCATTTGCAGCACCATAGATGAGTCTAGAAGTAATCACGCAACTTGTAGTAAGTGAGAAAGCGAAAGACACATATCCTATCCTATCGCTTGTAGGTGTTACCAAAAAATTGATACCAATGAAGATATTTCCACAGAGAAAGGCAATCACAGATTCATTAAGCAAACTTATGGTTCACCAAATGGAAAGGTGTGAGGATTGGATACATTACGATATTGGGGTTAACAGAGATATACAAACACATGTGAAACACAGAATCACCAAAGACCTATAGAATACCAAGAGAAGACTACTCAACATTGTGTCATAACCTACATGGGAAAAGGATACGAAGAAGAATAGATATATGTATATGTGTGAAAGAACCACATCTTGCACACCTAGAGCAAACAAAATATTGTAATCAAATCTGCTGTGATAACAAATAAAAATTTACTTAAAAATACGAACAAGAAGTAATGAGAAGGGGGTGCTCGGGCTCCGGCCCGCAGTTCGAGCGGCGAGAGCGCTCAGAGACGCGACGCGGGGCAGAGGGGAGTGAGCGGGCGCCTCAGTGTCCTTCCCCATCCCACCCCTCGCCTCGCCACCTTCTCCCCCCTCAGCCGGACCGGAATTATGTGATCCCGGAAGTTCCGGCGCCACTGCTGTGTGGGATAAACAGTAATGGCGGAGGCTGCAGCTCCGGGAACAACAGCCACAACATCAGGAGCAGGAGCGGCAGGGGCGGCGGTGGCAGCGGCCTCCCCCACCCCTATCCCCACAGTCACCTCCCCGTCCCTGGGGGCATGGGATTTGGCAGCGACGGCAGCGGCGGCGGCTGGACCAAACAGGTCACCTGCAGGTATTTCATGCATGGGGTTTGTAAGGAAGGAGATAACTGTCGATACTCACGTGACCTCTCTGACAGTCCATATGGTGTAGTGTACAAGTATGTTCAGCGAGGGTACTGTATTTACGGAGACCGCTGCAAATATGAACACAGCAAGCCATTGCAACTGCTACAGCTCTAACTGCAAAGTCACCCCTTGCTGCTTCCTCAAGTCTCTCATCAGTAGTTGGACAGATGGGTGAAATGCATATGGGCGAAGCTGAGTCAAGAAATTCAAACTTTTCAACTGTAGGAGCGGGTTCAGAAGACTGGGTGAACGCCATTGAGTTTGTTCCTGGGCAGCCCTACTGTGGCCGTACTGCCCCTTCCTCCACTGAAGCACCCCTGCAGGGCTCAGTGACCAAGGAAGAATCAGAGAAGGAGCAAATTGCAGTGGAAACAAAGAAGCAGATCTGCCCCTATGCTGCAGTGGGAGAGTGCCGATATGGGGAGAACTGTGTGTATCTCCATGGAGACGCGTGTGATATGTGTGGGCTGTAGGTCTTCCATCCAGTGGATGCTGCCCAAAGATCACAACATATAAAATCTTGCATCGAGGCCCATGAGAAGGACATGGAGCTCTCGTTTGCTGTGCAGCACAGCAAGGACATGGTGTGTGGGATCTGCACGGAGGTGGTCTATGAGAAAGCCAACCCCCGCGAGCGCCGCTTCGGAATCCTCTCCAACTGCAACCACACCTACTGTCTCAAGTGTATTCGCAAGTGGAGGAGTGCTAAGCAATCTGAGAGCAAGATCATAAAGTACTGCCCAGAATGCCGGATCACATCTAACATTGTCATTCCAAGTGAGTACTGGGTGGAGGAGAAAGAAGAGAAGCAGAAACTCATTCAGAAATACAAGGAGGCAATGAGCAACAAGGCGTGCAGGTATTTTGACGAAGGACGTAGGAGCTGCCCATTTGGAGGGAACTGCGTTTACAAGCATGCGTACCCTGATGCCGTAGAGAGGAGCCACAGAGACAGACAGTGGGAACATCAAGCACATACCGGGCCCAACGAAGGAACCACTTCTGGGAGCTCATTGAGGAAAGAGAGAACGGCAACCCCTTTGACAACGACGAAGAAGAGGTTGTCACCTTTGAGCTGGGCGAGATGTTGCTTGTGCTTTTGGCTGCAGGTGGGGACGACGACCTGACAGACTCTGAAGACGAGTGGGACTTGTTTCACGATGAGCTGGAAGATTTTTATGACTTGGATCTATAGCAGCTTTGCTGGGCGTGTGAACTGGTCTGCTGAGCCTCAGACGGCAGCCCTCCCCGCTGGTGGCAGCAGTGCCCGTGGTTCTCTTCTAGGCAGGCCTCTCAACTCCAGGTGCTGTCGTAATAATTTTTACCCAGGGCCTGTCTTCTCAATCCCTCACCTTTCCCCAAGGAGTATGTTGTTTTCTCTGTTTAAAAAAGTTACAAAAATGAATCTTAAAGTTAGTTTTCTTGTAACATGAATTTAAGGGTCAGACAGAGTGTAGGTTTGCTGCGTCATCTGTTTTCAGCCAGATTCACACAGTTCAAGGGGAGCATTTCTGGATTTCCAGTACTCATTTTTGAGGACCCCAGGTTCAAAAGTAACAGCATTGGCCCCGCTTTTGGGTCCAAGAATTGGGGTGTTAGGTGAAGGATCTGAACTGTGGCATGTAGCCTTCTGCTATAGACTTAGGCGGATGCTTGAGGTTTCTGGTGAATTCTGCACATCTGTGTTTTTATATCTGTTCCCTGCCCTGGAATCCCCACCCTGTGCACTCGTTCTGTGGTTTTCATCTCTTGTTTAATTGCACACAAGTACTACTGCTGGGTAACCAGAACCAGGTGCGACTGTGTTGAGATTTTTGCTGTGTTTAGCCTGATAGGAAAATTGTGAAAGAACACATATAAAGATATAGCGGAATAAAATAAATGCAGAGTTGGAAGTTGACTCCCAAGGGCTGATAGACTTGGTACGTGGGAGTGTGTAACAAGCTTCTCATCCCTGCATAGATGCAGTGTCTGTAGCCTTAGTGGAAAAACTCAAGTTTAGTGGTTTCAGCCTCGTGTGGCAAATAGATCTTAAAGGACAAAGCAGTATATTGGTAGCTGTTAATAGAGCAGGGCAAGCTCTGTCTATATAAATAGGGAAATGGGCTTAGCCATAGAGGTTCAACTATCTGGTTATCTCATGTATTAACACAAACTGGGTCTCAGTTACACAGTTGTATTTAATGTTTTATGATCTCCTAGACTTTCTAGTCCAGGCACTTTTTGACAAACCTTTGTCCTCATTTGAGGGGTTTTGTTGTCGGGTTGTTGGGTCCGTTTGTGTGGGTATTTGCCTCATTCCATCCCTGAGCTTTGCAGCTAGACAGGTGTGATTGAAAACTATTTTCTAAGGTGTTTCCTGTAGCGGAGTAATTGGTTTGCAGTAGTAAGTCATGTTTTTCCACTAAAAGGGGACGGATGGGGTGGTAATCCACGAGGTAAGCTAAAGTTAAATTCTTAGAAGAATTCCTTGATCAGAAAATATAAATTTGCGTTTTGTTGCTCTATTTCCTGAAAGTAACTTGGAGATGCCCCTGATTTGTCCATCTACTGCTTTGATTCCTTGGATACCACTCATACTTTCACGTTAAGCAAAGACAAGTAATTCTTGCAGGGGTCTCTGTCTTTTTCAGCAGCCCTTTTGTAAGACGCACTTTTCCCATATAAAACAATTTTAAACCTCCCTCCCCCCCCCCTCCACAAAAGAAGTAAAGAGACATAAACTTAAAGGGCTTTTTCCTGGCACATTCCATTCTAGTTTACAACCTAGAACACCACTTCCATTAAGGCTCTGTTGCATTAGTAACCAGTTTTGGTAAAGGAGAAATGAGGCCGCCTTGTGGCCGTTTCCCGCAAGAGCGGCTTTACACCCACAGCTAAAGGTCATTAACGTTCAGAAGGACTCGGGGCCGTAAAGGACACCTGCCCTCAAAAATTGTGCTGAGGTAAGGAATGGAGAAAACAATTCAAAACAGGCAAATTTTTCAAGAAGATAGTATGAAGAGTTAAGTTTTACTCACTCTCTTTAAAAAAAAGGAAAATGGATAAAAGCTCAACCTCAGGAAGTATTAGACTCATGCAATCTAATCTACAAAAAGGTTTCAACGCACACCAGTCGCCTGACCATCAGCAAAAACTCTACAAACAATAAATGCTGAAGGGGCTTTAGAGAACTGTGTACCCTCTACCTGCTGGTGAGACGTAAAGTCGTAACAGCCGACAACGAGAACCGAAAGGAGCTGCATTAAAAAGTAAAAATTGAGGTACCATTTAATCCAGCAGGCACGCCACTGGGCCTCTCACCTGAGAAGACCAGAATCGAGAAGACATAGGCTGCAAAAGCTGCACTGCAGCCTTATTCACAATAGCCAAGACAGTGAAGCAACCAAAATGTTCTTCAACAGGTGAATGGATAAAGAAGAAGTGGTTCATGTACCCAATGGAATATTAGCCATGGAAAACAATGAAACACTGCTCTTTGAGTCACCACAGGTGAACCTGGGGATAATCACCAAACATGATGTAAGTCGGAAAGCAAAAGACCTATATCCTATGATATCACTTACAGGGGTTAGCTAATAACTGACACAAATGAACATATTTCCACAGAGAAAGACGCTCACAGAATTAGAAAACAAACTATGCTCATGTAAAAGGAAAGGTGGGGGGAATGGATAAATTAAGATTAGTGTTACTATACGTATACAAATACATATTATATACATTTATCAAAAAGACCGACCATATAGCAAGGGAGGTCTGCAGAACACTCTGTAATATTTTACATGGGAAGAGGATCTGTACAAGAATAGACATATATAATGTACAAATGAACCAGATTCTGTACACCTAGGACAAACAATATTCTAATCTTTACCCAGATTAAAAAAAGTAAAAAAAAAACCAAGAAGTAATGAGACATAAACTTATGGGGGTTTCTCCTGGCACATTCCATTCTAATTTAAAACCTAGGAACACGACTTCCTGGAAGGCTCTGCTGCCTTAGTACCCAGATTTGGGAATGGAGAAATGATGCCTCCTTGTGGCCATTTCCCACAACAGCAGCTTTAAACACATTGCTAAAGGTCACTAAATATTCACCAAACTTGCATTTATTTAAATGACACCTGCCCTCCAAAAATTCCTGGGGTCGAAAATCGACCAAAATTTCAAAAGAGGGCAACCTTTCAAGATGACAATTTCAAGAGGTATATTGTACTCACATTTTTTTTAACAGAAAACAAAAAGGCGAGGAAAAATGATGAATTTTAGGAATTTTTAAAGACATGCAAACCCAAATTACAAAAACCGATCAGCTCACAGCCGTCAGAATGGCCATTAGCAAAAATGCTGCAAACAACAAATGCTGAAGTGATTGTGGAGAGATGCTTACCCTCTCTTCTATGGGGGACGTGGTAAGAGCCACTAATGAAAACACAATGGAGGTGCTTTGAACATTGAGCTACAAGTCAATCATTCACACCCAGTGCTGGGCGTAACCCCTGAGAAATGAGAATCAAAAAGTCACAGGCTGGCAATCCTGCACTCCAGCAATATTTACCATAGCCAACACTTGGAAGCAACGAAAATACCCATCAATACAGGAATGCACCAAGAAGAAGTGGTCTATGTACACAATGGAATATTACTCCAATAAAAAATATTAATTAAATTTAAAAAACAAACAAAAGTAAGGAGACATCTGCTGTTGTGGGTTTATCCGGGCACATTCCACTCTAATTTATAACCGAGGAACACCACTGGCCGGGAGGGCTGTTTCCCTAGTTACCAGAGTGGGGAACGTAGAAAGGCTGCCGTCCTCTGGCCGTTACCTGCAAAAGCAGCTTTAAAACCTGTGCTAATGCTCACTTCATATGAACAAGTACGGCAGGGCTGTAAATGAAACCTGCCCTCAAAATGTTTAGAGGGAGGTAAATGGCCAAAGCATTTCAAAATGTGACACATACTTTAAGAAAACACTTTGAAGAACTAAGCTGTAATCACAGATTGAAAAATCAAAGCACGTGCCTTAAAGCTCAATTTCAACGGATTATGAGACACATGCAAATTCAACCACGAAGCAGTATTATCTCAAACCAGTCAGAATAACCATCAGCAAGAAAACTATAAACAATAAATGCTGAAGGTGTTGTGGAGAAATGCATACGCTCAACTTTAAGAGGGACATAACTTGGAAAGAGCCACTAATGAGAACTGAATGGAAGTGCCTTTAAAAGGGAAATATTGAGCTACCATATGATCCAGCAGGCCCCTTCCTGGACCTATAACCTCTGAAGACAGAACTGGAAAGACACAGGCAGGCAAAACTGCACTGCACAGTATTACAATAGCCAAGATATGGAAGTAACCAAAAAGTCCACCAACAGATGGGGGGACAAAGAAGAACTGCTACATGTAGAGATGGAATATTAGCTAGCGAAAAAATGAAACAATGCCATTTGCAGCACCATAGATGAGTCTAGAAGTAATCACGCAACTTGTAGTAAGTGAGAAAGCGAAAGACACATATCCTATCCTATCGCTTGTAGGTGTTACCAAAAAATTGATACCAATGAAGATATTTCCACAGAGAAAGGCAATCACAGATTCATTAAGCAAACTTATGGTTCACCAAATGGAAAGGTGTGAGGATTGGATACATTACGATATTGGGGTTAACAGAGATATACAAACACATGTGAAACACAGAATCACCAAAGACCTATAGAATACCAAGAGAAGACTACTCAACATTGTGTCATAACCTACATGGGAAAAGGATACGAAGAAGAATAGATATATGTATATGTGTGAAAGAACCACATCTTGCACACCTAGAGCAAACAAAATATTGTAATCAAATCTGCTGTGATAACAAATAAAAATTTACTTAAAAATACGAACAAGAAGTAATGAGAAGGGGGTGCTCGGGCTCCGGCCCGCAGTTCGAGCGGCGAGAGCGCTCAGAGACGCGACGCGGGGCAGAGGGGAGTGAGCGGGCGCCTCAGTGTCCTTCCCCATCCCACCCCTCGCCTCGCCACCTTCTCCCCCCTCAGCCGGACCGGAATTATGTGATCCCGGAAGTTCCGGCGCCACTGCTGTGTGGGATAAACAGTAATGGCGGAGGCTGCAGCTCCGGGAACAACAGCCACAACATCAGGAGCAGGAGCGGCAGGGGCGGCGGTGGCAGCGGCCTCCCCCACCCCTATCCCCACAGTCACCTCCCCGTCCCTGGGGGCATGGGATTTGGCAGCGACGGCAGCGGCGGCGGCTGGACCAAACAGGTCACCTGCAGGTATTTCATGCATGGGGTTTGTAAGGAAGGAGATAACTGTCGATACTCACGTGACCTCTCTGACAGTCCATATGGTGTAGTGTACAAGTATGTTCAGCGAGGGTACTGTATTTACGGAGACCGCTGCAAATATGAACACAGCAAGCCATTGCAACTGCTACAGCTCTAACTGCAAAGTCACCCCTTGCTGCTTCCTCAAGTCTCTCATCAGTAGTTGGACAGATGGGTGAAATGCATATGGGCGAAGCTGAGTCAAGAAATTCAAACTTTTCAACTGTAGGAGCGGGTTCAGAAGACTGGGTGAACGCCATTGAGTTTGTTCCTGGGCAGCCCTACTGTGGCCGTACTGCCCCTTCCTCCACTGAAGCACCCCTGCAGGGCTCAGTGACCAAGGAAGAATCAGAGAAGGAGCAAATTGCAGTGGAAACAAAGAAGCAGATCTGCCCCTATGCTGCAGTGGGAGAGTGCCGATATGGGGAGAACTGTGTGTATCTCCATGGAGACGCGTGTGATATGTGTGGGCTGTAGGTCTTCCATCCAGTGGATGCTGCCCAAAGATCACAACATATAAAATCTTGCATCGAGGCCCATGAGAAGGACATGGAGCTCTCGTTTGCTGTGCAGCACAGCAAGGACATGGTGTGTGGGATCTGCACGGAGGTGGTCTATGAGAAAGCCAACCCCCGCGAGCGCCGCTTCGGAATCCTCTCCAACTGCAACCACACCTACTGTCTCAAGTGTATTCGCAAGTGGAGGAGTGCTAAGCAATCTGAGAGCAAGATCATAAAGTACTGCCCAGAATGCCGGATCACATCTAACATTGTCATTCCAAGTGAGTACTGGGTGGAGGAGAAAGAAGAGAAGCAGAAACTCATTCAGAAATACAAGGAGGCAATGAGCAACAAGGCGTGCAGGTATTTTGACGAAGGACGTAGGAGCTGCCCATTTGGAGGGAACTGCGTTTACAAGCATGCGTACCCTGATGCCGTAGAGAGGAGCCACAGAGACAGACAGTGGGAACATCAAGCACATACCGGGCCCAACGAAGGAACCACTTCTGGGAGCTCATTGAGGAAAGAGAGAACGGCAACCCCTTTGACAACGACGAAGAAGAGGTTGTCACCTTTGAGCTGGGCGAGATGTTGCTTGTGCTTTTGGCTGCAGGTGGGGACGACGACCTGACAGACTCTGAAGACGAGTGGGACTTGTTTCACGATGAGCTGGAAGATTTTTATGACTTGGATCTATAGCAGCTTTGCTGGGCGTGTGAACTGGTCTGCTGAGCCTCAGACGGCAGCCCTCCCCGCTGGTGGCAGCAGTGCCCGTGGTTCTCTTCTAGGCAGGCCTCTCAACTCCAGGTGCTGTCGTAATAATTTTTACCCAGGGCCTGTCTTCTCAATCCCTCACCTTTCCCCAAGGAGTATGTTGTTTTCTCTGTTTAAAAAAGTTACAAAAATGAATCTTAAAGTTAGTTTTCTTGTAACATGAATTTAAGGGTCAGACAGAGTGTAGGTTTGCTGCGTCATCTGTTTTCAGCCAGATTCACACAGTTCAAGGGGAGCATTTCTGGATTTCCAGTACTCATTTTTGAGGACCCCAGGTTCAAAAGTAACAGCATTGGCCCCGCTTTTGGGTCCAAGAATTGGGGTGTTAGGTGAAGGATCTGAACTGTGGCATGTAGCCTTCTGCTATAGACTTAGGCGGATGCTTGAGGTTTCTGGTGAATTCTGCACATCTGTGTTTTTATATCTGTTCCCTGCCCTGGAATCCCCACCCTGTGCACTCGTTCTGTGGTTTTCATCTCTTGTTTAATTGCACACAAGTACTACTGCTGGGTAACCAGAACCAGGTGCGACTGTGTTGAGATTTTTGCTGTGTTTAGCCTGATAGGAAAATTGTGAAAGAACACATATAAAGATATAGCGGAATAAAATAAATGCAGAGTTGGAAGTTGACTCCCAAGGGCTGATAGACTTGGTACGTGGGAGTGTGTAACAAGCTTCTCATCCCTGCATAGATGCAGTGTCTGTAGCCTTAGTGGAAAAACTCAAGTTTAGTGGTTTCAGCCTCGTGTGGCAAATAGATCTTAAAGGACAAAGCAGTATATTGGTAGCTGTTAATAGAGCAGGGCAAGCTCTGTCTATATAAATAGGGAAATGGGCTTAGCCATAGAGGTTCAACTATCTGGTTATCTCATGTATTAACACAAACTGGGTCTCAGTTACACAGTTGTATTTAATGTTTTATGATCTCCTAGACTTTCTAGTCCAGGCACTTTTTGACAAACCTTTGTCCTCATTTGAGGGGTTTTGTTGTCGGGTTGTTGGGTCCGTTTGTGTGGGTATTTGCCTCATTCCATCCCTGAGCTTTGCAGCTAGACAGGTGTGATTGAAAACTATTTTCTAAGGTGTTTCCTGTAGCGGAGTAATTGGTTTGCAGTAGTAAGTCATGTTTTTCCACTAAAAGGGGACGGAGGGGTGGTAATCCACGAGGTAAGCTAAAGTTAAATTCTTAGAAGAATTCCTTGATCAGAAAATATAAATTTGCGTTTTGTTGCTCTATTTCCTGAAAGTAACTTGGAGATGCCCCTGATTTGTCCATCTACTGCTTTGATTCCTTGGATACCACTCATACTTTCACGTTAAGCAAAGACAAGTAATTCTTGCAGGGGTCTCTGTCTTTTTCAGCAGCCCTTTTGTAAGACGCACTTTTCCCATATAAAACAATTTTAAACCTCCCTCCCCCCCCCCCCTCCACAAAAGAAGTAAAGAGACATAAACTTAAAGGGCTTTTTCCTGGCACATTCCATTCTAGTTTACAACCTAGAACACCACTTCCATTAAGGCTCTGTTGCATTAGTAACCAGTTTTGGTAAAGGAGAAATGCTGCCGCCTTGTGGCCGTTTCCCGCAAGAGCGGCTTTACACCCACAGCTAAAGGTCATTAACGTTCAGAAGGACTCGGGGCCGTAAAGGACACCTGCCCTCAAAAATTGTGCTGAGGGCTTCCCTGGTGGCGCAGTGGTTGAGAATCTGCCTGCTAATGCAGGGGACACGGGTTCGAGCCCTGGTCTGGGAAGATCCCACATGCCACGGAGCAGCTGGGCCCGTGAGCCACAATTGCTGAGCCTGCGCGTCTGGAGCCTGTGCCCCGCAACGGGAGGGGCCGCGATGGAGAAAGGCCCGCGCACCGCGATGAAGAGCGGTCCCCGCACCGCGATGAAGAGTGGCCCCCGCTTGCCGCAACTGGAGAAAGCCCTCGCACGAACCGAAGACCCAATACAGACAAAAATAAATTAATTAATTAATTAAAAAAAAGAAAATCCTTAAAAAAAAAAAAAAATTGTGCTGAGGTAAGGAATGGAGAAAACAATTCAAAACAGGCAAATTTTTCAAGAAGATAGTATGAAGAGTTAAGTTTTACTCACTCTCTTTAAAAAAAAGGAAAATGGATAAAAGCTCAACCTCAGGAAGTATTAGACTCATGCAATCTAATCTACAAAAAGGTTTCAACGCACACCAGTCGCCTGACCATCAGCAAAAACTCTACAAACAATAAATGCTGAAGGGGCTTTAGAGAACTGTGTACCCTCTACCTGCTGGTGAGACGTAAAGTCGTAACAGCCGACAACGAGAACCGAAAGGAGCTGCATTAAAAAGTAAAAATTGAGGTACCATTTAATCCAGCAGGCACGCCACTGGGCCTCTCACCTGAGAAGACCAGAATCGAGAAGACATAGGCTGCAAAAGCTGCACTGCAGCCTTATTCACAATAGCCAAGACAGTGAAGCAACCAAAATGTTCTTCAACAGGTGAATGGATAAAGAAGAAGTGGTTCATGTACCCAATGGAATATTAGCCATGGAAAACAATGAAACACTGCTCTTTGAGTCACCACAGGTGAACCTGGGGATAATCACCAAACATGATGTAAGTCGGAAAGCAAAAGACCTATATCCTATGATATCACTTACAGGGGTTAGCTAATAACTGACACAAATGAACATATTTCCACAGAGAAAGACGCTCACAGAATTAGAAAACAAACTATGCTCATGTAAAAGGAAAGGTGGGGGGAATGGATAAATTAAGATTAGTGTTACTATACGTATACAAATACATATTATATACATTTATCAAAAAGACCGACCATATAGCAAGGGAGGTCTGCAGAACACTCTGTAATATTTTACATGGGAAGAGGATCTGTACAAGAATAGACATATATAATGTACAAATGAACCAGATTCTGTACACCTAGGACAAACAATATTCTAATCTTTACCCAGATTAAAAAAAGTAAAAAAAAAACCAAGAAGTAATGAGACATAAACTTATGGGGGTTTCTCCTGGCACATTCCATTCTAATTTAAAACCTAGGAACACGACTTCCTGGAAGGCTCTGCTGCCTTAGTACCCAGATTTGGGAACGGAGAAATGATGCCTCCTTGTGGCCATTTCCCACAACAGCAGCTTTAAACACATTGCTAAAGGTCACTAAATATTCACCAAACTTGCATTTATTTAAATGACACCTGCCCTCCAAAAATTCCTGGGGTCGAAAATCGACCAAAATTTCAAAAGAGGGCAACCTTTCAAGATGACAATTTCAAGAGGTATATTGTACTCACATTTTTTTTAACAGAAAACAAAAAGGCGAGGAAAAATGATGAATTTTAGGAATTTTTAAAGACATGCAAACCCAAATTACAAAAACCGATCAGCTCACAGCCGTCAGAATGGCCATTAGCAAAAATGCTGCAAACAACAAATGCTGAAATGATTGTGGAGAGATGCTTACCCTCTCTTCTATGGGGGACGTGGTAAGAGCCACTAATGAAAACACAATGGAGGTGCTTTGAACATTGAGCTACAAGTCAATCATTCACACCCAGTGCTGGGCGTAACCCCTGAGAAATGAGAATCAAAAAGTCACAGGCTGGCAATCCTGCACTCCAGCAATATTTACCATAGCCAACACTTGGAAGCAACGAAAATACCCATCAATACAGGAATGCACCAAGAAGAAGTGGTCTATGTACACAATGGAATATTACTCCAATAAAAAATATTAATTAAATTTAAAAAACAAACAAAAGTAAGGAGACATCTGCTGTTGTGGGTTTATCCGGGCACATTCCACTCTAATTTATAACCGAGGAACACCACTGGCCGGGAGGGCTGTTTCCCTAGTTACCAGAGTGGGGAACGTAGAAAGGCTGCCGTCCTCTGGCCGTTACCTGCAAAAGCAGCTTTAAAACCTGTGCTAATGCTCACTTCATATGAACAAGTACGGCAGGGCTGTAAATGAAACCTGCCCTCAAAATGTTTAGAGGGAGGTAAATGGCCAAAGCATTTCAAAATGTGACACATACTTTAAGAAAACACTTTGAAGAACTAAGCTGTAATCACAGATTGAAAAATCAAAGCACGTGCCTTAAAGCTCAATTTCAACGGATTATGAGACACATGCAAATTCAACCACGAAGCAGTATTATCTCAAACCAGTCAGAATAACCATCAGCAAGAAAACTATAAACAATAAATGCTGAAGGTGTTGTGGAGAAATGCATACGCTCAACTTTAAGAGGGACATAACTTGGAAAGAGCCACTAATGAGAACTGAATGGAAGTGCCTTTAAAAGGGAAATATTGAGCTACCATATGATCCAGCAGGCCCCTTCCTGGACCTATAACCTCTGAAGACAGAACTGGAAAGACACAGGCAGGCAAAACTGCACTGCACAGTATTACAATAGCCAAGATATGGAAGTAACCAAAAAGTCCACCAACAGATGGGGGGACAAAGAAGAACTGCTACATGTAGAGATGGAATATTAGCTAGCGAAAAAATGAAACAATGCCATTTGCAGCACCATAGATGAGTCTAGAAGTAATCACGCAACTTGTAGTAAGTGAGAAAGCGAAAGACACATATCCTATCCTATCGCTTGTAGGTGTTACCAAAAAATTGATACCAATGAAGATATTTCCACAGAGAAAGGCAATCACAGATTCATTAAGCAAACTTATGGTTCACCAAATGGAAAGGTGTGAGGATTGGATACATTACGATATTGGGGTTAACAGAGATATACAAACACATGTGAAACACAGAATCACCAAAGACCTATAGAATACCAAGAGAAGACTACTCAACATTGTGTCATAACCTACATGGGAAAAGGATACGAAGAAGAATAGATATATGTATATGTGTGAAAGAACCACATCTTGCACACCTAGAGCAAACAAAATATTGTAATCAAATCTGCTGTGATAACAAATAAAAATTTACTTAAAAATACGAACAAGAAGTAATGAGAAGGGGGTGCTCGGGCTCCGGCCCACAGTTCGAGCGGCGAGAGCGCTCAGAGACGCGACGCGGGGCAGAGGGGAGTGAGCGGGCGCCTCAGTGTCCTTCCCCATCCCACCCCTCGCCTCGCCACCTTCTCCCCCCTCAGCCGGACCGGAATTATGTGATCCCGGAAGTTCCGGCGCCACTGCTGTGTGGGATAAACAGTAATGGCGGAGGCTGCAGCTCCGGGAACAACAGCCACAACATCAGGAGCAGGAGCGGCAGGGGCGGCGGTGGCAGCGGCCTCCCCCACCCCTATCCCCACAGTCACCTCCCCGTCCCTGGGGGCATGGGATTTGGCAGCGACGGCAGCGGCGGCGGCTGGACCAAACAGGTCACCTGTAGGTATTTCATGCATGGGGTTTGTAAGGAAGGAGATAACTGTCGATACTCACGTGACCTCTCTGACAGTCCATATGGTGTAGTGTACAAGTATGTTCAGCGAGGGTACTGTATTTACGGAGACCGCTGCAAATATGAACACAGCAAGCCATTGCAACTGCTACAGCTCTAACTGCAAAGTCACCCCTTGCTGCTTCCTCAAGTCTCTCATCAGTAGTTGGACAGATGGGTGAAATGCATATGGGCGAAGCTGAGTCAAGAAATTCAAACTTTTCAACTGTAGGAGCGGGTTCAGAAGACTGGGTGAACGCCATTGAGTTTGTTCCTGGGCAGCCCTACTGTGGCCGTACTGCCCCTTCCTCCACTGAAGCACCCCTGCAGGGCTCAGTGACCAAGGAAGAATCAGAGAAGGAGCAAATTGCAGTGGAAACAAAGAAGCAGATCTGCCCCTATGCTGCAGTGGGAGAGTGCCGATATGGGGAGAACTGTGTGTATCTCCATGGAGACGCGTGTGATATGTGTGGGCTGTAGGTCTTCCATCCAGTGGATGCTGCCCAAAGATCACAACATATAAAATCTTGCATCGAGGCCCATGAGAAGGACATGGAGCTCTCGTTTGCTGTGCAGCACAGCAAGGACATGGTGTGTGGGATCTGCACGGAGGTGGTCTATGAGAAAGCCAACCCCCGCGAGCGCCACTTCGGAATCCTCTCCAACTGCAACCACACCTACTGTCTCAAGTGTATTCGCAAGTGGAGGAGTGCTAAGCAATCTGAGAGCAAGATCATAAAGTACTGCCCAGAATGCCGGATCACATCTAACATTGTCATTCCAAGTGAGTACTGGGTGGAGGAGAAAGAAGAGAAGCAGAAACTCATTCAGAAATACAAGGAGGCAATGAGCAACAAGGCGTGCAGGTATTTTGACGAAGGACGTAGGAGCTGCCCATTTGGAGGGAACTGCGTTTACAAGCATGCGTACCCTGATGCCGTAGAGAGGAGCCACAGAGACAGACAGTGGGAACATCAAGCACATACCGGGCCCAACGAAGGAACCACTTCTGGGAGCTCATTGAGGAAAGAGAGAACGGCAACCCCTTTGACAACGACGAAGAAGAGGTTGTCACCTTTGAGCTGGGCGAGATGTTGCTTGTGCTTTTGGCTGCAGGTGGGGACGACGACCTGACAGACTCTGAAGACGAGTGGGACTTGTTTCACGATGAGCTGGAAGATTTTTATGACTTGGATCTATAGCAGCTTTGCTGGGCGTGTGAACTGGTCTGCTGAGCCTCAGACGGCAGCCCTCCCCGCTGGTGGCAGCAGTGCCCGTGGTTCTCTTCTAGGCAGGCCTCTCAACTCCAGGTGCTGTCGTAATAATTTTTACCCAGGGCCTGTCTTCTCAATCCCTCACCTTTCCCCAAGGAGTATGTTGTTTTCTCTGTTTAAAAAAGTTACAAAAATGAATCTTAAAGTTAGTTTTCTTGTAACATGAATTTAAGGGTCAGACAGAGTGTAGGTTTGCTGCGTCATCTGTTTTCAGCCAGATTCACACAGTTCAAGGGGAGCATTTCTGGATTTCCAGTACTCATTTTTGAGGACCCCAGGTTCAAAAGTAACAGCATTGGCCCCGCTTTTGGGTCCAAGAATTGGGGTGTTAGGTGAAGGATCTGAACTGTGGCATGTAGCCTTCTGCTATAGACTTAGGCGGATGCTTGAGGTTTCTGGTGAATTCTGCACATCTGTGTTTTTATATCTGTTCCCTGCCCTGGAATCCCCACCCTGTGCACTCGTTCTGTGGTTTTCATCTCTTGTTTAATTGCACACAAGTACTACTGCTGGGTAACCAGAACCAGGTGCGACTGTGTTGAGATTTTTGCTGTGTTTAGCCTGATAGGAAAATTGTGAAAGAACACATATAAAGATATAGCGGAATAAAATAAATGCAGAGTTGGAAGTTGACTCCCAAGGGCTGATAGACTTGGTACGTGGGAGTGTGTAACAAGCTTCTCATCCCTGCATAGATGCAGTGTCTGTAGCCTTAGTGGAAAAACTCAAGTTTAGTGGTTTCAGCCTCGTGTGGCAAATAGATCTTAAAGGACAAAGCAGTATATTGGTAGCTGTTAATAGAGCAGGGCAAGCTCTGTCTATATAAATAGGGAAATGGGCTTAGCCATAGAGGTTCAACTATCTGGTTATCTCATGTATTAACACAAACTGGGTCTCAGTTACACAGTTGTATTTAATGTTTTATGATCTCCTAGACTTTCTAGTCCAGGCACTTTTTGACAAACCTTTGTCCTCATTTGAGGGGTTTTGTTGTCGGGTTGTTGGGTCCGTTTGTGTGGGTATTTGCCTCATTCCATCCCTGAGCTTTGCAGCTAGACAGGTGTGATTGAAAACTATTTTCTAAGGTGTTTCCTGTAGCGGAGTAATTGGTTTGCAGTAGTAAGTCATGTTTTTCCACTAAAAGGGGACGGATGGGGTGGTAATCCACGAGGTAAGCTAAAGTTAAATTCTTAGAAGAATTCCTTGATCAGAAAATATAAATTTGCGTTTTGTTGCTCTATTTCCTGAAAGTAACTTGGAGATGCCCCTGATTTGTCCATCTACTGCTTTGATTCCTTGGATACCACTCATACTTTCACGTTAAGCAAAGACAAGTAATTCTTGCAGGGGTCTCTGTCTTTTTCAGCAGCCCTTTTGTAAGACGCACTTTTCCCATATAAAACAATTTTAAACCTCCCTCCCCCCCCCCCCTCCACAAAAGAAGTAAAGAGACATAAACTTAAAGGGCTTTTTCCTGGCACATTCCATTCTAGTTTACAACCTAGAACACCACTTCCATTAAGGCTCTGTTGCATTAGTAACCAGTTTTGGTAAAGGAGAAATGCTGCCGCCTTGTGGCCGTTTCCCGCAAGAGCGGCTTTACACCCACAGCTAAAGGTCATTAACGTTCAGAAGGACTCGGGGCCGTAAAGGACACCTGCCCTCAAAAATTGTGCTGAGGTAAGGAATGGAGAAAACAATTCAAAACAGGCAAATTTTTCAAGAAGATAGTATGAAGAGTTAAGTTTTACTCACTCTCTTTAAAAAAAAGGAAAATGGATAAAAGCTCAACCTCAGGAAGTATTAGACTCATGCAATCTAATCTACAAAAAGGTTTCAACGCACACCAGTCGCCTGACCATCAGCAAAAACTCTACAAACAATAAATGCTGAAGGGGCTTTAGAGAACTGTGTACCCTCTACCTGCTGGTGAGACGTAAAGTCGTAACAGCCGACAATGAGAACCGAAAGGAGCTGCATTAAAAAGTAAAAATTGAGGTACCATTTAATCCAGCAGGCACGCCACTGGGCCTCTCACCTGAGAAGACCAGAATCGAGAAGACATAGGCTGCAAAAGCTGCACTGCAGCCTTATTCACAATAGCCAAGACAGTGAAGCAACCAAAATGTTCTTCAACAGGTGAATGGATAAAGAAGAAGTGGTTCATGTACCCAATGGAATATTAGCCATGGAAAACAATGAAACACTGCTCTTTGAGGCACCACAGGTGAACCTGGGGATAATCACCAAACATGATGTAAGTCGGAAAGCAAAAGACCTATATCCTATGATATCACTTACAGGGGTTAGCTAATAACTGACACAAATGAACATATTTCCACAGAGAAAGACGCTCACAGAATTAGAAAACAAACTATGCTCATGTAAAAGGAAAGGTGGGGGGAATGGATAAATTAAGATTAGTGTTACTATACGTATACAAATACATATTATATACATTTATCAAAAAGACCGACCATATAGCAAGGGAGGTCTGCAGAACACTCTGTAATATTTTACAGGGGAAGAGGATCTGTACAAGAATAGACATATATAATGTACAAATGAACCAGATTCTGTACACCTAGGACAAACAATATTCTAATCTTTACCCAGATTAAAAAAAGTAAAAAAAAAACCAAGAAGTAATGAGACATAAACTTATGGGGGTTTCTCCTGGCACATTCCATTCTAATTTAAAACCTAGGAACACGACTTCCTGGAAGGCTCTGCTGCCTTAGTACCCAGATTTGGGAACGGAGAAATGATGCCTCCTTGTGGCCATTTCCCACAACAGCAGCTTTAAACACATTGCTAAAGGTCACTAAATATTCACCAAACTTGCATTTATTTAAATGACACCTGGGGCTTCCCTGGTGGCGCAGTGGTTGAGAATCTGCCTGCTAATGCAGGGGACACGGGTTCGAGCCCTGGTCTGGGAAGATCCCACATGCCACGGAGCAGCTGGGCCCGTGAGCCACAATTGCTGAGCCTGCGCGTCTGGAGCCTGTGCCCCGCGACGGGAGGGGCCGCGATAGAGAAAGGCCCGCGCACCGCGATGAAGAGCGGTCCCCGCACCGCGATGAAGAGTGGCCCCCGCTTGCCGCAACTGGAGAAAGCCCTCGCACGAACCGAAGACCCAACACAGCCAAAAATAAATAAATAAATAAATAAATAAGAAAATCCTTTAAAAAAAAATAAAATAAAATAAATGACACCTGCCCTCCAAAAATTCCTGGGGTCGAAAATCGACCAAAATTTCAAAAGAGGGCAACCTTTCAAGATGACAATTTCAAGAGGTATATTGTACTCACATTTTTTTTAACAGAAAACAAAAAGGCGAGGAAAAATGATGAATTTTAGGAATTTTTAAAGACATGCAAACCCAAATTACAAAAACCGATCAGCTCACAGCCGTCAGAATGGCCATTAGCAAAAATGCTGCAAACAATAAATGCTGAAGTGATTGTGGAGAGATGCTTACCCTCTCTTCTATGGGGGACGTGGTAAGAGCCACTAATGAAAACACAATGGAGGTGCTTTGAACATTGAGCTACAAGTCAATCATTCACACCCAGTGCTGGGCGTAACCCCTGAGAAATGAGAATCAAAAAGTCACAGGCTGGCAATCCTGCACTCCAGCAATATTTACCATAGCCAACACTTGGAAGCAACGAAAATACCCATCAATACAGGAATGCACCAAGAAGAAGTGGTCTATGTACACAATGGAATATTACTCCAATAAAAAATATTAATTAAATTTAAAAAACAAACAAAAGTAAGGAGACATCTGCTGTTGTGGGTTTATCCGGGCACATTCCACTCTAATTTATAACCGAGGAACACCACTGGCCGGGAGGGCTGTTTCCCTAGTTACCAGAGTGGGGAACGTAGAAAGGCTGCCGTCCTCTGGCCGTTACCTGCAAAAGCAGCTTTAAAACCTGTGCTAATGCTCACTTCATATGAACAAGTACGGCAGGGCTGTAAATGAAACCTGCCCTCAAAATGTTTAGAGGGAGGTAAATGGCCAAAGCATTTCAAAATGTGACACATACTTTAAGAAAACACTTTGAAGAACTAAGCTGTAATCACAGATTGAAAAATCAAAGCACGTGCCTTAAAGCTCAATTTCAACGGATTATGAGACACATGCAAATTCAACCACGAAGCAGTATTATCTCAAACCAGTCAGAATAACCATCAGCAAGAAAACTATAAACAATAAATGCTGAAGGTGTTGTGGAGAAATGCATACGCTCAACTTTAAGAGGGACATAACTTGGAAAGAGCCACTAATGAGAACTGAATGGAAGTGCCTTTAAAAGGGAAATATTGAGCTACCATATGATCCAGCAGGCCCCTTCCTGGACCTATAACCTCTGAAGACAGAACTGGAAAGACACAGGCAGGCAAAACTGCACTGCACCGTATTACAATAGCCAAGATATGGAAGTAACCAAAAAGTCCACCAACAGATGGGGGGACAAAGAAGAACTGCTACATGTAGAGATGGAATATTAGCTAGCGAAAAAATGAAACAATGCCATTTGCAGCACCATAGATGAGTCTAGAAGTAATCACGCAACTTGTAGTAAGTGAGAAAGCGAAAGACACATATCCTATCCTATCGCTTGTAGGTGTTACCAAAAAATTGATACCAATGAAGATATTTCCACAGAGAAAGGCAATCACAGATTCATTAAGCAAACTTATGGTTCACCAAATGGAAAGGTGTGAGGATTGGATACATTACGATATTGGGGTTAACAGAGATATACAAACACATGTGAAACACAGAATCACCAAAGACCTATAGAATACCAAGAGAAGACTACTCAACATTGTGTCATAACCTACATGGGAAAAGGATACGAAGAAGAATAGATATATGTATATGTGTGAAAGAACCACATCTTGCACACCTAGAGCAAACAAAATATTGTAATCAAATCTGCTGTGATAACAAATAAAAATTTACTTAAAAATACGAACAAGAAGTAATGAGAAGGGGGTGCTCGGGCTCCGGCCCGCAGTTCGAGCGGCGAGAGCGCTCAGAGACGCGACGCGGGGCAGAGGGGAGTGAGCGGGCGCCTCAGTGTCCTTCCCCATCCCACCCCTCGCCTCGCCACCTTCTCCCCCCTCAGCCGGACCGGAATTATGTGATCCCGGAAGTTCCGGCGCCACTGCTGTGTGGGATAAACAGTAATGGCGGAGGCTGCAGCTCCGGGAACAACAGCCACAACATCAGGAGCAGGAGCGGCAGGGGCGGCGGTGGCAGCGGCCTCCCCCACCCCTATCCCCACAGTCACCTCCCCGTCCCTGGGGGCATGGGATTTGGCAGCGACGGCAGCGGCGGCGGCTGGACCAAACAGGTCACCTGCAGGTATTTCATGCATGGGGTTTGTAAGGAAGGAGATAACTGTCGATACTCACGTGACCTCTCTGACAGTCCATATGGTGTAGTGTACAAGTATGTTCAGCGAGGGTACTGTATTTACGGAGACCGCTGCAAATATGAACACAGCAAGCCATTGCAACTGCTACAGCTCTAACTGCAAAGTCACCCCTTGCTGCTTCCTCAAGTCTCTCATCAGTAGTTGGACAGATGGGTGAAATGCATATGGGCGAAGCTGAGTCAAGAAATTCAAACTTTTCAACTGTAGGAGCGGGTTCAGAAGACTGGGTGAACGCCATTGAGTTTGTTCCTGGGCAGCCCTACTGTGGCCGTACTGCCCCTTCCTCCACTGAAGCACCCCTGCAGGGCTCAGTGACCAAGGAAGAATCAGAGAAGGAGCAAATTGCAGTGGAAACAAAGAAGCAGATCTGCCCCTATGCTGCAGTGGGAGAGTGCCGATATGGGGAGAACTGTGTGTATCTCCATGGAGACGCGTGTGATATGTGTGGGCTGTAGGTCTTCCATCCAGTGGATGCTGCCCAAAGATCACAACATATAAAATCTTGCATCGAGGCCCATGAGAAGGACATGGAGCTCTCGTTTGCTGTGCAGCACAGCAAGGACATGGTGTGTGGGATCTGCACGGAGGTGGTCTATGAGAAAGCCAACCCCCGCGAGCGCCGCTTCGGAATCCTCTCCAACTGCAACCACACCTACTGTCTCAAGTGTATTCGCAAGTGGAGGAGTGCTAAGCAATCTGAGAGCAAGATCATAAAGTACTGCCCAGAATGCCGGATCACATCTAACATTGTCATTCCAAGTGAGTACTGGGTGGAGGAGAAAGAAGAGAAGCAGAAACTCATTCAGAAATACAAGGAGGCAATGAGCAACAAGGCGTGCAGGTATTTTGACGAAGGACGTAGGAGCTGCCCATTTGGAGGGAACTGCGTTTACAAGCATGCGTACCCTGATGCCGTAGAGAGGAGCCACAGAGACAGACAGTGGGAACATCAAGCACATACCGGGCCCAACGAAGGAACCACTTCTGGGAGCTCATTGAGGAAAGAGAGAACGGCAACCCCTTTGACAACGACGAAGAAGAGGTTGTCACCTTTGAGCTGGGCGAGATGTTGCTTGTGCTTTTGGCTGCAGGTGGGGACGACGACCTGACAGACTCTGAAGACGAGTGGGACTTGTTTCACGATGAGCTGGAAGATTTTTATGACTTGGATCTATAGCAGCTTTGCTGGGCGTGTGAACTGGTCTGCTGAGCCTCAGACGGCAGCCCTCCCCGCTGGTGGCAGCAGTGCCCGTGGTTCTCTTCTAGGCAGGCCTCTCAACTCCAGGTGCTGTCGTAATAATTTTTACCCAGGGCCTGTCTTCTCAATCCCTCACCTTTCCCCAAGGAGTATGTTGTTTTCTCTGTTTAAAAAAGTTACAAAAATGAATCTTAAAGTTAGTTTTCTTGTAACATGAATTTAAGGGTCAGACAGAGTGTAGGTTTGCTGCGTCATCTGTTTTCAGCCAGATTCACACAGTTCAAGGGGAGCATTTCTGGATTTCCAGTACTCATTTTTGAGGACCCCAGGTTCAAAAGTAACAGCATTGGCCCCGCTTTTGGGTCCAAGAATTGGGGTGTTAGGTGAAGGATCTGAACTGTGGCATGTAGCCTTCTGCTATAGACTTAGGCGGATGCTTGAGGTTTCTGGTGAATTCTGCACATCTGTGTTTTTATATCTGTTCCCTGCCCTGGAATCCCCACCCTGTGCACTCGTTCTGTGGTTTTCATCTCTTGTTTAATTGCACACAAGTACTACTGCTGGGTAACCAGAACCAGGTGCGACTGTGTTGAGATTTTTGCTGTGTTTAGCCTGATAGGAAAATTGTGAAAGAACACATATAAAGATATAGCGGAATAAAATAAATGCAGAGTTGGAAGTTGACTCCCAAGGGCTGATAGACTTGGTACGTGGGAGTGTGTAACAAGCTTCTCATCCCTGCATAGATGCAGTGTCTGTAGCCTTAGTGGAAAAACTCAAGTTTAGTGGTTTCAGCCTCGTGTGGCAAATAGATCTTAAAGGACAAAGCAGTATATTGGTAGCTGTTAATAGAGCAGGGCAAGCTCTGTCTATATAAATAGGGAAATGGGCTTAGCCATAGAGGTTCAACTATCTGGTTATCTCATGTATTAACACAAACTGGGTCTCAGTTACACAGTTGTATTTAATGTTTTATGATCTCCTAGACTTTCTAGTCCAGGCACTTTTTGACAAACCTTTGTCCTCATTTGAGGGGTTTTGTTGTCGGGTTGTTGGGTCCGTTTGTGTGGGTATTTGCCTCATTCCATCCCTGAGCTTTGCAGCTAGACAGGTGTGATTGAAAACTATTTTCTAAGGTGTTTCCTGTAGCGGAGTAATTGGTTTGCAGTAGTAAGTCATGTTTTTCCACTAAAAGGGGACGGATGGGGTGGTAATCCACGAGGTAAGCTAAAGTTAAATTCTTAGAAGAATTCCTTGATCAGAAAATATAAATTTGCGTTTTGTTGCTCTATTTCCTGAAAGTAACTTGGAGATGCCCCTGATTTGTCCATCTACTGCTTTGATTCCTTGGATACCACTCATACTTTCACGTTAAGCAAAGACAAGTAATTCTTGCAGGGGTCTCTGTCTTTTTCAGCAGCCCTTTTGTAAGACGCACTTTTCCCATATAAAACAATTTTAAACCTCCCTCCCCCCCCCCTCCACAAAAGAAGTAAAGAGACATAAACTTAAAGGGCTTTTTCCTGGCACATTCCATTCTAGTTTACAACCTAGAACACCACTTCCATTAAGGCTCTGTTGCATTAGTAACCAGTTTTGGTAAAGGAGAAATGAGGCCGCCTTGTGGCCGTTTCCCGCAAGAGCGGCTTTACACCCACAGCTAAAGGTCATTAACGTTCAGAAGGACTCGGGGCCGTAAAGGACACCTGCCCTCAAAAATTGTGCTGAGGTAAGGAATGGAGAAAACAATTCAAAACAGGCAAATTTTTCAAGAAGATAGTATGAAGAGTTAAGTTTTACTCACTCTCTTTAAAAAAAAGGAAAATGGATAAAAGCTCAACCTCAGGAAGTATTAGACTCATGCAATCTAATCTACAAAAAGGTTTCAACGCACACCAGTCGCCTGACCATCAGCAAAAACTCTACAAACAATAAATGCTGAAGGGGCTTTAGAGAACTGTGTACCCTCTACCTGCTGGTGAGACGTAAAGTCGTAACAGCCGACAACGAGAACCGAAAGGAGCTGCATTAAAAAGTAAAAATTGAGGTACCATTTAATCCAGCAGGCACGCCACTGGGCCTCTCACCTGAGAAGACCAGAATCGAGAAGACATAGGCTGCAAAAGCTGCACTGCAGCCTTATTCACAATAGCCAAGACAGTGAAGCAACCAAAATGTTCTTCAACAGGTGAATGGATAAAGAAGAAGTGGTTCATGTACCCAATGGAATATTAGCCATGGAAAACAATGAAACACTGCTCTTTGAGGCACCACAGGTGAACCTGGGGATAATCACCAAACATGATGTAAGTCGGAAAGCAAAAGACCTATATCCTATGATATCACTTACAGGGGTTAGCTAATAACTGACACAAATGAACATATTTCCACAGAGAAAGACGCTCACAGAATTAGAAAACAAACTATGCTCATGTAAAAGGAAAGGTGGGGGGAATGGATAAATTAAGATTAGTGTTACTATACGTATACAAATACATATTATATACATTTATCAAAAAGACCGACCATATAGCAAGGGAGGTCTGCAGAACACTCTGTAATATTTTACATGGGAAGAGGATCTGTACAAGAATAGACATATATAATGTACAAATGAACCAGATTCTGTACACCTAGGACAAACAATATTCTAATCTTTACCCAGATTAAAAAAAGTAAAAAAAAAACCAAGAAGTAATGAGACATAAACTTATGGGGGTTTCTCCTGGCACATTCCATTCTAATTTAAAACCTAGGAACACGACTTCCTGGAAGGCTCTGCTGCCTTAGTACCCAGATTTGGGAACGGAGAAATGATGCCTCCTTGTGGCCATTTCCCACAACAGCAGCTTTAAACACATTGCTAAAGGTCACTAAATATTCACCAAACTTGCATTTATTTAAATGACACCTGCCCTCCAAAAATTCCTGGGGTCGAAAATCGACCAAAATTTCAAAAGAGGGCAACCTTTCAAGATGACAATTTCAAGAGGTATATTGTACTCACATTTTTTTTAACAGAAAACAAAAAGGCGAGGAAAAATGATGAATTTTAGGAATTTTTAAAGACATGCAAACCCAAATTACAAAAACCGATCAGCTCACAGCCGTCAGAATGGCCATTAGCAAAAATGCTGCAAACAACAAATGCTGAAATGATTGTGGAGAGATGCTTACCCTCTCTTCTATGGGGGACGTGGTAAGAGCCACTAATGAAAACACAATGGAGGTGCTTTGAACATTGAGCTACAAGTCAATCATTCACACCCAGTGCTGGGCGTAACCCCTGAGAAATGAGAATCAAAAAGTCACAGGCTGGCAATCCTGCACTCCAGCAATATTTACCATAGCCAACACTTGGAAGCAACGAAAATACCCATCAATACAGGAATGCACCAAGAAGAAGTGGTCTATGTACACAATGGAATATTACTCCAATAAAAAATATTAATTAAATTTAAAAAACAAACAAAAGTAAGGAGACATCTGCTGTTGTGGGTTTATCCGGGCACATTCCACTCTAATTTATAACCGAGGAACACCACTGGCCGGGAGGGCTGTTTCCCTAGTTACCAGAGTGGGGAACGTAGAAAGGCTGCCGTCCTCTGGCCGTTACCTGCAAAAGCAGCTTTAAAACCTGTGCTAATGCTCACTTCATATGAACAAGTACGGCAGGGCTGTAAATGAAACCTGCCCTCAAAATGTTTAGAGGGAGGTAAATGGCCAAAGCATTTCAAAATGTGACACATACTTTAAGAAAACACTTTGAAGAACTAAGCTGTAATCACAGATTGAAAAATCAAAGCACGTGCCTTAAAGCTCAATTTCAACGGATTATGAGACACATGCAAATTCAACCACGAAGCAGTATTATCTCAAACCAGTCAGAATAACCATCAGCAAGAAAACTATAAACAATAAATGCTGAAGGTGTTGTGGAGAAATGCATACGCTCAACTTTAAGAGGGACATAACTTGGAAAGAGCCACTAATGAGAACTGAATGGAAGTGCCTTTAAAAGGGAAATATTGAGCTACCATATGATCCAGCAGGCCCCTTCCTGGACCTATAACCTCTGAAGACAGAACTGGAAAGACACAGGCAGGCAAAACTGCACTGCACAGTATTACAATAGCCAAGATATGGAAGTAACCAAAAAGTCCACCAACAGATGGGGGGACAAAGAAGAACTGCTACATGTAGAGATGGAATATTAGCTAGCGAAAAAATGAAACAATGCCATTTGCAGCACCATAGATGAGTCTAGAAGTAATCACGCAACTTGTAGTAAGTGAGAAAGCGAAAGACACATATCCTATCCTATCGCTTGTAGGTGTTACCAAAAAATTGATACCAATGAAGATATTTCCACAGAGAAAGGCAATCACAGATTCATTAAGCAAACTTATGGTTCACCAAATGGAAAGGTGTGAGGATTGGATACATTACGATATTGGGGTTAACAGAGATATACAAACACATGTGAAACACAGAATCACCAAAGACCTATAGAATACCAAGAGAAGACTACTCAACATTGTGTCATAACCTACATGGGAAAAGGATACGAAGAAGAATAGATATATGTATATGTGTGAAAGAACCACATCTTGCACACCTAGAGCAAACAAAATATTGTAATCAAATCTGCTGTGATAACAAATAAAAATTTACTTAAAAATACGAACAAGAAGTAATGAGAAGGGGGTGCTCGGGCTCCGGCCCGCAGTTCGAGCGGCGAGAGCGCTCAGAGACGCGACGCGGGGCAGAGGGGAGTGAGCGGGCGCCTCAGTGTCCTTCCCCATCCCACCCCTCGCCTCGCCACCTTCTCCCCCCTCAGCCGGACCGGAATTATGTGATCCCGGAAGTTCCGGCGCCACTGCTGTGTGGGATAAACAGTAATGGCGGAGGCTGCAGCTCCGGGAACAACAGCCACAACATCAGGAGCAGGAGCGGCAGGGGCGGCGGTGGCAGCGGCCTCCCCCACCCCTATCCCCACAGTCACCTCCCCGTCCCTGGGGGCATGGGATTTGGCAGCGACGGCAGCGGCGGCGGCTGGACCAAACAGGTCACCTGCAGGTATTTCATGCATGGGGTTTGTAAGGAAGGAGATAACTGTCGATACTCACGTGACCTCTCTGACAGTCCATATGGTGTAGTGTACAAGTATGTTCAGCGAGGGTACTGTATTTACGGAGACCGCTGCAAATATGAACACAGCAAGCCATTGCAACTGCTACAGCTCTAACTGCAAAGTCACCCCTTGCTGCTTCCTCAAGTCTCTCATCAGTAGTTGGACAGATGGGTGAAATGCATATGGGCGAAGCTGAGTCAAGAAATTCAAACTTTTCAACTGTAGGAGCGGGTTCAGAAGACTGGGTGAACGCCATTGAGTTTGTTCCTGGGCAGCCCTACTGTGGCCGTACTGCCCCTTCCTCCACTGAAGCACCCCTGCAGGGCTCAGTGACCAAGGAAGAATCAGAGAAGGAGCAAATTGCAGTGGAAACAAAGAAGCAGATCTGCCCCTATGCTGCAGTGGGAGAGTGCCGATATGGGGAGAACTGTGTGTATCTCCATGGAGACGCGTGTGATATGTGTGGGCTGTAGGTCTTCCATCCAGTGGATGCTGCCCAAAGATCACAACATATAAAATCTTGCATCGAGGCCCATGAGAAGGACATGGAGCTCTCGTTTGCTGTGCAGCACAGCAAGGACATGGTGTGTGGGATCTGCACGGAGGTGGTCTATGAGAAAGCCAACCCCCGCGAGCGCCGCTTCGGAATCCTCTCCAACTGCAACCACACCTACTGTCTCAAGTGTATTCGCAAGTGGAGGAGTGCTAAGCAATCTGAGAGCAAGATCATAAAGTACTGCCCAGAATGCCGGATCACATCTAACATTGTCATTCCAAGTGAGTACTGGGTGGAGGAGAAAGAAGAGAAGCAGAAACTCATTCAGAAATACAAGGAGGCAATGAGCAACAAGGCGTGCAGGTATTTTGACGAAGGACGTAGGAGCTGCCCATTTGGAGGGAACTGCGTTTACAAGCATGCGTACCCTGATGCCGTAGAGAGGAGCCACAGAGACAGACAGTGGGAACATCAAGCACATACCGGGCCCAACGAAGGAACCACTTCTGGGAGCTCATTGAGGAAAGAGAGAACGGCAACCCCTTTGACAACGACGAAGAAGAGGTTGTCACCTTTGAGCTGGGCGAGATGTTGCTTGTGCTTTTGGCTGCAGGTGGGGACGACGACCTGACAGACTCTGAAGACGAGTGGGACTTGTTTCACGATGAGCTGGAAGATTTTTATGACTTGGATCTATAGCAGCTTTGCTGGGCGTGTGAACTGGTCTGCTGAGCCTCAGACGGCAGCCCTCCCCGCTGGTGGCAGCAGTGCCCGTGGTTCTCTTCTAGGCAGGCCTCTCAACTCCAGGTGCTGTCGTAATAATTTTTACCCAGGGCCTGTCTTCTCAATCCCTCACCTTTCCCCAAGGAGTATGTTGTTTTCTCTGTTTAAAAAAGTTACAAAAATGAATCTTAAAGTTAGTTTTCTTGTAACATGAATTTAAGGGTCAGACAGAGTGTAGGTTTGCTGCGTCATCTGTTTTCAGCCAGATTCACACAGTTCAAGGGGAGCATTTCTGGATTTCCAGTACTCATTTTTGAGGACCCCAGGTTCAAAAGTAACAGCATTGGCCCCGCTTTTGGGTCCAAGAATTGGGGTGTTAGGTGAAGGATCTGAACTGTGGCATGTAGCCTTCTGCTATAGACTTAGGCGGATGCTTGAGGTTTCTGGTGAATTCTGCACATCTGTGTTTTTATATCTGTTCCCTGCCCTGGAATCCCCACCCTGTGCACTCGTTCTGTGGTTTTCATCTCTTGTTTAATTGCACACAAGTACTACTGCTGGGTAACCAGAACCAGGTGCGACTGTGTTGAGATTTTTGCTGTGTTTAGCCTGATAGGAAAATTGTGAAAGAACACATATAAAGATATAGCGGAATAAAATAAATGCAGAGTTGGAAGTTGACTCCCAAGGGCTGATAGACTTGGTACGTGGGAGTGTGTAACAAGCTTCTCATCCCTGCATAGATGCAGTGTCTGTAGCCTTAGTGGAAAAACTCAAGTTTAGTGGTTTCAGCCTCGTGTGGCAAATAGATCTTAAAGGACAAAGCAGTATATTGGTAGCTGTTAATAGAGCAGGGCAAGCTCTGTCTATATAAATAGGGAAATGGGCTTAGCCATAGAGGTTCAACTATCTGGTTATCTCATGTATTAACACAAACTGGGTCTCAGTTACACAGTTGTATTTAATGTTTTATGATCTCCTAGACTTTCTAGTCCAGGCACTTTTTGACAAACCTTTGTCCTCATTTGAGGGGTTTTGTTGTCGGGTTGTTGGGTCCGTTTGTGTGGGTATTTGCCTCATTCCATCCCTGAGCTTTGCAGCTAGACAGGTGTGATTGAAAACTATTTTCTAAGGTGTTTCCTGTAGCGGAGTAATTGGTTTGCAGTAGTAAGTCATGTTTTTCCACTAAAAGGGGACGGATGGGGTGGTAATCCACGAGGTAAGCTAAAGTTAAATTCTTAGAAGAATTCCTTGATCAGAAAATATAAATTTGCGTTTTGTTGCTCTATTTCCTGAAAGTAACTTGGAGATGCCCCTGATTTGTCCATCTACTGCTTTGATTCCTTGGATACCACTCATACTTTCACGTTAAGCAAAGACAAGTAATTCTTGCAGGGGTCTCTGTCTTTTTCAGCAGCCCTTTTGTAAGACGCACTTTTCCCATATAAAACAATTTTAAACCTCCCTCCCCCCCCCCCTCCACAAAAGAAGTAAAGAGACATAAACTTAAAGGGCTTTTTCCTGGCACATTCCATTCTAGTTTACAACCTAGAACACCACTTCCATTAAGGCTCTGTTGCATTAGTAACCAGTTTTGGTAAAGGAGAAATGCTGCCGCCTTGTGGCCGTTTCCCGCAAGAGCGGCTTTACACCCACAGCTAAAGGTCATTAACGTTCAGAAGGACTCGGGGCCGTAAAGGACACCTGCCCTCAAAAATTGTGCTGAGGTAAGGAATGGAGAAAACAATTCAAAACAGGCAAATTTTTCAAGAAGATAGTATGAAGAGTTAAGTTTTACTCACTCTCTTTAAAAAAAAGGAAAATGGATAAAAGCTCAACCTCAGGAAGTATTAGACTCATGCAATCTAATCTACAAAAAGGTTTCAACGCACACCAGTCGCCTGACCATCAGCAAAAACTCTACAAACAATAAATGCTGAAGGGGCTTTAGAGAACTGTGTACCCTCTACCTGCTGGTGAGACGTAAAGTCGTAACAGCCGACAACGAGAACCGAAAGGAGCTGCATTAAAAAGTAAAAATTGAGGTACCATTTAATCCAGCAGGCACGCCACTGGGCCTCTCACCTGAGAAGACCAGAATCGAGAAGACATAGGCTGCAAAAGCTGCACTGCAGCCTTATTCACAATAGCCAAGACAGTGAAGCAACCAAAATGTTCTTCAACAGGTGAATGGATAAAGAAGAAGTGGTTCATGTACCCAATGGAATATTAGCCATGGAAAACAATGAAACACTGCTCTTTGAGGCACCACAGGTGAACCTGGGGATAATCACCAAACATGATGTAAGTCGGAAAGCAAAAGACCTATATCCTATGATATCACTTACAGGGGTTAGCTAATAACTGACACAAATGAACATATTTCCACAGAGAAAGACGCTCACAGAATTAGAAAACAAACTATGCTCATGTAAAAGGAAAGGTGGGGGGAATGGATAAATTAAGATTAGTGTTACTATACGTATACAAATACATATTATATACATTTATCAAAAAGACCGACCATATAGCAAGGGAGGTCTGCAGAACACTCTGTAATATTTTACAGGGGAAGAGGATCTGTACAAGAATAGACATATATAATGTACAAATGAACCAGATTCTGTACACCTAGGACAAACAATATTCTAATCTTTACCCAGATTAAAAAAAGTAAAAAAAAAACCAAGAAGTAATGAGACATAAACTTATGGGGGTTTCTCCTGGCACATTCCATTCTAATTTAAAACCTAGGAACACGACTTCCTGGAAGGCTCTGCTGCCTTAGTACCCAGATTTGGGAACGGAGAAATGATGCCTCCTTGTGGCCATTTCCCACAACAGCAGCTTTAAACACATTGCTAAAGGTCACTAAATATTCACCAAACTTGCATTTATTTAAATGACACCTGGGGCTTCCCTGGTGGCGCAGTGGTTGAGAATCTGCCTGCTAATGCAGGGGACACGGGTTCGAGCCCTGGTCTGGGAAGATCCCACATGCCACGGAGCAGCTGGGCCCGTGAGCCACAATTGCTGAGCCTGCGCGTCTGGAGCCTGTGCCCCGCGACGGGAGGGGCCGCGATAGAGAAAGGCCCGCGCACCGCGATGAAGAGCGGTCCCCGCACCGCGATGAAGAGTGGCCCCCGCTTGCCGCAACTGGAGAAAGCCCTCGCACGAACCGAAGACCCAACACAGCCAAAAATAAATAAATAAATAAATAAATAAGAAAATCCTTTAAAAAAAAATAAAATAAAATAAATGACACCTGCCCTCCAAAAATTCCTGGGGTCGAAAATCGACCAAAATTTCAAAAGAGGGCAACCTTTCAAGATGACAATTTCAAGAGGTATATTGTACTCACATTTTTTTTAACAGAAAACAAAAAGGCGAGGAAAAATGATGAATTTTAGGAATTTTTAAAGACATGCAAACCCAAATTACAAAAACCGATCAGCTCACAGCCGTCAGAATGGCCATTAGCAAAAATGCTGCAAACAATAAATGCTGAAGTGATTGTGGAGAGATGCTTACCCTCTCTTCTATGGGGGACGTGGTAAGAGCCACTAATGAAAACACAATGGAGGTGCTTTGAACATTGAGCTACAAGTCAATCATTCACACCCAGTGCTGGGCGTAACCCCTGAGAAATGAGAATCAAAAAGTCACAGGCTGGCAATCCTGCACTCCAGCAATATTTACCATAGCCAACACTTGGAAGCAACGAAAATACCCATCAATACAGGAATGCACCAAGAAGAAGTGGTCTATGTACACAATGGAATATTACTCCAATAAAAAATATTAATTAAATTTAAAAAACAAACAAAAGTAAGGAGACATCTGCTGTTGTGGGTTTATCCGGGCACATTCCACTCTAATTTATAACCGAGGAACACCACTGGCCGGGAGGGCTGTTTCCCTAGTTACCAGAGTGGGGAACGTAGAAAGGCTGCCGTCCTCTGGCCGTTACCTGCAAAAGCAGCTTTAAAACCTGTGCTAATGCTCACTTCATATGAACAAGTACGGCAGGGCTGTAAATGAAACCTGCCCTCAAAATGTTTAGAGGGAGGTAAATGGCCAAAGCATTTCAAAATGTGACACATACTTTAAGAAAACACTTTGAAGAACTAAGCTGTAATCACAGATTGAAAAATCAAAGCACGTGCCTTAAAGCTCAATTTCAACGGATTATGAGACACATGCAAATTCAACCACGAAGCAGTATTATCTCAAACCAGTCAGAATAACCATCAGCAAGAAAACTATAAACAATAAATGCTGAAGGTGTTGTGGAGAAATGCATACGCTCAACTTTAAGAGGGACATAACTTGGAAAGAGCCACTAATGAGAACTGAATGGAAGTGCCTTTAAAAGGGAAATATTGAGCTACCATATGATCCAGCAGGCCCCTTCCTGGACCTATAACCTCTGAAGACAGAACTGGAAAGACACAGGCAGGCAAAACTGCACTGCACAGTATTACAATAGCCAAGATATGGAAGTAACCAAAAAGTCCACCAACAGATGGGGGGACAAAGAAGAACTGCTACATGTAGAGATGGAATATTAGCTAGCGAAAAAATGAAACAATGCCATTTGCAGCACCATAGATGAGTCTAGAAGTAATCACGCAACTTGTAGTAAGTGAGAAAGCGAAAGACACATATCCTATCCTATCGCTTGTAGGTGTTACCAAAAAATTGATACCAATGAAGATATTTCCACAGAGAAAGGCAATCACAGATTCATTAAGCAAACTTATGGTTCACCAAATGGAAAGGTGTGAGGATTGGATACATTACGATATTGGGGTTAACAGAGATATACAAACACATGTGAAACACAGAATCACCAAAGACCTATAGAATACCAAGAGAAGACTACTCAACATTGTGTCATAACCTACATGGGAAAAGGATACGAAGAAGAATAGATATATGTATATGTGTGAAAGAACCACATCTTGCACACCTAGAGCAAACAAAATATTGTAATCAAATCTGCTGTGATAACAAATAAAAATTTACTTAAAAATACGAACAAGAAGTAATGAGAAGGGGGTGCTCGGGCTCCGGCCCGCAGTTCGAGCGGCGAGAGCGCTCAGAGACGCGACGCGGGGCAGAGGGGAGTGAGCGGGCGCCTCAGTGTCCTTCCCCATCCCACCCCTCGCCTCGCCACCTTCTCCCCCCTCAGCCGGACCGGAATTATGTGATCCCGGAAGTTCCGGCGCCACTGCTGTGTGGGATAAACAGTAATGGCGGAGGCTGCAGCTCCGGGAACAACAGCCACAACATCAGGAGCAGGAGCGGCAGGGGCGGCGGTGGCAGCGGCCTCCCCCACCCCTATCCCCACAGTCACCTCCCCGTCCCTGGGGGCATGGGATTTGGCAGCGACGGCAGCGGCGGCGGCTGGACCAAACAGGTCACCTGCAGGTATTTCATGCATGGGGTTTGTAAGGAAGGAGATAACTGTCGATACTCACGTGACCTCTCTGACAGTCCATATGGTGTAGTGTACAAGTATGTTCAGCGAGGGTACTGTATTTACGGAGACCGCTGCAAATATGAACACAGCAAGCCATTGCAACTGCTACAGCTCTAACTGCAAAGTCACCCCTTGCTGCTTCCTCAAGTCTCTCATCAGTAGTTGGACAGATGGGTGAAATGCATATGGGCGAAGCTGAGTCAAGAAATTCAAACTTTTCAACTGTAGGAGCGGGTTCAGAAGACTGGGTGAACGCCATTGAGTTTGTTCCTGGGCAGCCCTACTGTGGCCGTACTGCCCCTTCCTCCACTGAAGCACCCCTGCAGGGCTCAGTGACCAAGGAAGAATCAGAGAAGGAGCAAATTGCAGTGGAAACAAAGAAGCAGATCTGCCCCTATGCTGCAGTGGGAGAGTGCCGATATGGGGAGAACTGTGTGTATCTCCATGGAGACGCGTGTGATATGTGTGGGCTGTAGGTCTTCCATCCAGTGGATGCTGCCCAAAGATCACAACACATAAAATCTTGCATCGAGGCCCATGAGAAGGACATGGAGCTCTCGTTTGCTGTGCAGCACAGCAAGGACATGGTGTGTGGGATCTGCACGGAGGTGGTCTATGAGAAAGCCAACCCCCGCGAGCGCCGCTTCGGAATCCTCTCCAACTGCAACCACACCTACTGTCTCAAGTGTATTCGCAAGTGGAGGAGTGCTAAGCAATCTGAGAGCAAGATCATAAAGTACTGCCCAGAATGCCGGATCACATCTAACATTGTCATTCCAAGTGAGTACTGGGTGGAGGAGAAAGAAGAGAAGCAGAAACTCATTCAGAAATACAAGGAGGCAATGAGCAACAAGGCGTGCAGGTATTTTGACGAAGGACGTAGGAGCTGCCCATTTGGAGGGAACTGCGTTTACAAGCATGCGTACCCTGATGCCGTAGAGAGGAGCCACAGAGACAGACAGTGGGAACATCAAGCACATACCGGGCCCAACGAAGGAACCACTTCTGGGAGCTCATTGAGGAAAGAGAGAACGGCAACCCCTTTGACAACGACGAAGAAGAGGTTGTCACCTTTGAGCTGGGCGAGATGTTGCTTGTGCTTTTGGCTGCAGGTGGGGACGACGACCTGACAGACTCTGAAGACGAGTGGGACTTGTTTCACGATGAGCTGGAAGATTTTTATGACTTGGATCTATAGCAGCTTTGCTGGGCGTGTGAACTGGTCTGCTGAGCCTCAGACGGCAGCCCTCCCCGCTGGTGGCAGCAGTGCCCGTGGTTCTCTTCTAGGCAGGCCTCTCAACTCCAGGTGCTGTCGTAATAATTTTTACCCAGGGCCTGTCTTCTCAATCCCTCACCTTTCCCCAAGGAGTATGTTGTTTTCTCTGTTTAAAAAAGTTACAAAAATGAATCTTAAAGTTAGTTTTCTTGTAACATGAATTTAAGGGTCAGACAGAGTGTAGGTTTGCTGCGTCATCTGTTTTCAGCCAGATTCACACAGTTCAAGGGGAGCATTTCTGGATTTCCAGTACTCATTTTTGAGGACCCCAGGTTCAAAAGTAACAGCATTGGCCCCGCTTTTGGGTCCAAGAATTGGGGTGTTAGGTGAAGGATCTGAACTGTGGCATGTAGCCTTCTGCTATAGACTTAGGCGGATGCTTGAGGTTTCTGGTGAATTCTGCACATCTGTGTTTTTATATCTGTTCCCTGCCCTGGAATCCCCACCCTGTGCACTCGTTCTGTGGTTTTCATCTCTTGTTTAATTGCACACAAGTACTACTGCTGGGTAACCAGAACCAGGTGCGACTGTGTTGAGATTTTTGCTGTGTTTAGCCTGATAGGAAAATTGTGAAAGAACACATATAAAGATATAGCGGAATAAAATAAATGCAGAGTTGGAAGTTGACTCCCAAGGGCTGATAGACTTGGTACGTGGGAGTGTGTAACAAGCTTCTCATCCCTGCATAGATGCAGTGTCTGTAGCCTTAGTGGAAAAACTCAAGTTTAGTGGTTTCAGCCTCGTGTGGCAAATAGATCTTAAAGGACAAAGCAGTATATTGGTAGCTGTTAATAGAGCAGGGCAAGCTCTGTCTATATAAATAGGGAAATGGGCTTAGCCATAGAGGTTCAACTATCTGGTTATCTCATGTATTAACACAAACTGGGTCTCAGTTACACAGTTGTATTTAATGTTTTATGATCTCCTAGACTTTCTAGTCCAGGCACTTTTTGACAAACCTTTGTCCTCATTTGAGGGGTTTTGTTGTCGGGTTGTTGGGTCCGTTTGTGTGGGTATTTGCCTCATTCCATCCCTGAGCTTTGCAGCTAGACAGGTGTGATTGAAAACTATTTTCTAAGGTGTTTCCTGTAGCGGAGTAATTGGTTTGCAGTAGTAAGTCATGTTTTTCCACTAAAAGGGGACGGATGGGGTGGTAATCCACGAGGTAAGCTAAAGTTAAATTCTTAGAAGAATTCCTTGATCAGAAAATATAAATTTGCGTTTTGTTGCTCTATTTCCTGAAAGTAACTTGGAGATGCCCCTGATTTGTCCATCTACTGCTTTGATTCCTTGGATACCACTCATACTTTCACGTTAAGCAAAGACAAGTAATTCTTGCAGGGGTCTCTGTCTTTTTCAGCAGCCCTTTTGTAAGACGCACTTTTCCCATATAAAACAATTTTAAACCTCCCTCCCCCCCCCCCCTCCACAAAAGAAGTAAAGAGACATAAACTTAAAGGGCTTTTTCCTGGCACATTCCATTCTAGTTTACAACCTAGAACACCACTTCCATTAAGGCTCTGTTGCATTAGTAACCAGTTTTGGTAAAGGAGAAATGCTGCCGCCTTGTGGCCGTTTCCCGCAAGAGCGGCTTTACACCCACAGCTAAAGGTCATTAACGTTCAGAAGGACTCGGGGCCGTAAAGGACACCTGCCCTCAAAAATTGTGCTGAGGGCTTCCCTGGTGGCGCAGTGGTTGAGAATCTGCCTGCTAATGCAGGGGACACGGGTTCGAGCCCTGGTCTGGGAAGATCCCACATGCCACGGAGCAGCTGGGCCCGTGAGCCACAATTGCTGAGCCTGCGCGTCTGGAGCCTGTGCCCCGCAACGGGAGGGGCCGCGATGGAGAAAGGCCCGCGCACCGCGATGAAGAGCGGTCCCCGCACCGCGATGAAGAGTGGCCCCCGCTTGCCGCAACTGGAGAAAGCCCTCGCACGAACCGAAGACCCAATACAGACAAAAATAAATTAATTAATTAATTTAAAAAAAGAAAATCCTTAAAAAAAAAAAAAAATTGTGCTGAGGTAAGGAATGGAGAAAACAATTCAAAACAGGCAAATTTTTCAAGAAGATAGTATGAAGAGTTAAGTTTTACTCACTCTCTTTAAAAAAAAGGAAAATGGATAAAAGCTCAACCTCAGGAAGTATTAGACTCATGCAATCTAATCTACAAAAAGGTTTCAACGCACACCAGTCGCCTGACCATCAGCAAAAACTCTACAAACAATAAATGCTGAAGGGGCTTTAGAGAACTGTGTACCCTCTACCTGCTGGTGAGACGTAAAGTCGTAACAGCCGACAACGAGAACCGAAAGGAGCTGCATTAAAAAGTAAAAATTGAGGTACCATTTAATCCAGCAGGCACGCCACTGGGCCTCTCACCTGAGAAGACCAGAATCGAGAAGACATAGGCTGCAAAAGCTGCACTGCAGCCTTATTCACAATAGCCAAGACAGTGAAGCAACCAAAATGTTCTTCAACAGGTGAATGGATAAAGAAGAAGTGGTTCATGTACCCAATGGAATATTAGCCATGGAAAACAACGAAACACTGCTCTTTGAGGCACCACAGGTGAACCTGGGGATAATCACCAAACATGATGTAAGTCGGAAAGCAAAAGACCTATATCCTATGATATCACTTACAGGGGTTAGCTAATAACTGACACAAATGAACATATTTCCACAGAGAAAGACGCTCACAGAATTAGAAAACAAACTATGCTCATGTAAAAGGAAAGGTGGGGGGAATGGATAAATTAAGATTAGTGTTACTATACGTATACAAATACATATTATATACATTTATCAAAAAGACCGACCATATAGCAAGGGAGGTCTGCAGAACACTCTGTAATATTTTACATGGGAAGAGGATCTGTACAAGAATAGACATATATAATGTACAAATGAACCAGATTCTGTACACCTAGGACAAACAATATTCTAATCTTTACCCAGATTAAAAAAAGTAAAAAAAAAACCAAGAAGTAATGAGACATAAACTTATGGGGGTTTCTCCTGGCACATTCCATTCTAATTTAAAACCTAGGAACACGACTTCCTGGAAGGCTCTGCTGCCTTAGTACCCAGATTTGGGAACGGAGAAATGATGCCTCCTTGTGGCCATTTCCCACAACAGCAGCTTTAAACACATTGCTAAAGGTCACTAAATATTCACCAAACTTGCATTTATTTAAATGACACCTGCCCTCCAAAAATTCCTGGGGTCGAAAATCGACCAAAATTTCAAAAGAGGGCAACCTTTCAAGATGACAATTTCAAGAGGTATATTGTACTCACATTTTTTTTAACAGAAAACAAAAAGGCGAGGAAAAATGATGAATTTTAGGAATTTTTAAAGACATGCAAACCCAAATTACAAAAACCGATCAGCTCACAGCCGTCAGAATGGCCATTAGCAAAAATGCTGCAAACAACAAATGCTGAAATGATTGTGGAGAGATGCTTACCCTCTCTTCTATGGGGGACGTGGTAAGAGCCACTAATGAAAACACAATGGAGGTGCTTTGAACATTGAGCTACAAGTCAATCATTCACACCCAGTGCTGGGCGTAACCCCTGAGAAATGAGAATCAAAAAGTCACAGGCTGGCAATCCTGCACTCCAGCAATATTTACCATAGCCAACACTTGGAAGCAACGAAAATACCCATCAATACAGGAATGCACCAAGAAGAAGTGGTCTATGTACACAATGGAATATTACTCCAATAAAAAATATTAATTAAATTTAAAAAACAAACAAAAGTAAGGAGACATCTGCTGTTGTGGGTTTATCCGGGCACATTCCACTCTAATTTATAACCGAGGAACACCACTGGCCGGGAGGGCTGTTTCCCTAGTTACCAGAGTGGGGAACGTAGAAAGGCTGCCGTCCTCTGGCCGTTACCTGCAAAAGCAGCTTTAAAACCTGTGCTAATGCTCACTTCATATGAACAAGTACGGCAGGGCTGTAAATGAAACCTGCCCTCAAAATGTTTAGAGGGAGGTAAATGGCCAAAGCATTTCAAAATGTGACACATACTTTAAGAAAACACTTTGAAGAACTAAGCTGTAATCACAGATTGAAAAATCAAAGCACGTGCCTTAAAGCTCAATTTCAACGGATTATGAGACACATGCAAATTCAACCACGAAGCAGTATTATCTCAAACCAGTCAGAATAACCATCAGCAAGAAAACTATAAACAATAAATGCTGAAGGTGTTGTGGAGAAATGCATACGCTCAACTTTAAGAGGGACATAACTTGGAAAGAGCCACTAATGAGAACTGAATGGAAGTGCCTTTAAAAGGGAAATATTGAGCTACCATATGATCCAGCAGGCCCCTTCCTGGACCTATAACCTCTGAAGACAGAACTGGAAAGACACAGGCAGGCAAAACTGCACTGCACAGTATTACAATAGCCAAGATATGGAAGTAACCAAAAAGTCCACCAACAGATGGGGGGACAAAGAAGAACTGCTACATGTAGAGATGGAATATTAGCTAGCGAAAAAATGAAACAATGCCATTTGCAGCACCATAGATGAGTCTAGAAGTAATCACGCAACTTGTAGTAAGTGAGAAAGCGAAAGACACATATCCTATCCTATCGCTTGTAGGTGTTACCAAAAAATTGATACCAATGAAGATATTTCCACAGAGAAAGGCAATCACAGATTCATTAAGCAAACTTATGGTTCACCAAATGGAAAGGTGTGAGGATTGGATACATTACGATATTGGGGTTAACAGAGATATACAAACACATGTGAAACACAGAATCACCAAAGACCTATAGAATACCAAGAGAAGACTACTCAACATTGTGTCATAACCTACATGGGAAAAGGATACGAAGAAGAATAGATATATGTATATGTGTGAAAGAACCACATCTTGCACACCTAGAGCAAACAAAATATTGTAATCAAATCTGCTGTGATAACAAATAAAAATTTACTTAAAAATACGAACAAGAAGTAATGAGAAGGGGGTGCTCGGGCTCCGGCCCGCAGTTCGAGCGGCGAGAGCGCTCAGAGACGCGACGCGGGGCAGAGGGGAGTGAGCGGGCGCCTCAGTGTCCTTCCCCATCCCACCCCTCGCCTCGCCACCTTCTCCCCCCTCAGCCGGACCGGAATTATGTGATCCCGGAAGTTCCGGCGCCACTGCTGTGTGGGATAAACAGTAATGGCGGAGGCTGCAGCTCCGGGAACAACAGCCACAACATCAGGAGCAGGAGCGGCAGGGGCGGCGGTGGCAGCGGCCTCCCCCACCCCTATCCCCACAGTCACCTCCCCGTCCCTGGGGGCATGGGATTTGGCAGCGACGGCAGCGGCGGCGGCTGGACCAAACAGGTCACCTGCAGGTATTTCATGCATGGGGTTTGTAAGGAAGGAGATAACTGTCGATACTCACGTGACCTCTCTGACAGTCCATATGGTGTAGTGTACAAGTATGTTCAGCGAGGGTACTGTATTTACGGAGACCGCTGCAAATATGAACACAGCAAGCCATTGCAACTGCTACAGCTCTAACTGCAAAGTCACCCCTTGCTGCTTCCTCAAGTCTCTCATCAGTAGTTGGACAGATGGGTGAAATGCATATGGGCGAAGCTGAGTCAAGAAATTCAAACTTTTCAACTGTAGGAGCGGGTTCAGAAGACTGGGTGAACGCCATTGAGTTTGTTCCTGGGCAGCCCTACTGTGGCCGTACTGCCCCTTCCTCCACTGAAGCACCCCTGCAGGGCTCAGTGACCAAGGAAGAATCAGAGAAGGAGCAAATTGCAGTGGAAACAAAGAAGCAGATCTGCCCCTATGCTGCAGTGGGAGAGTGCCGATATGGGGAGAACTGTGTGTATCTCCATGGAGACGCGTGTGATATGTGTGGGCTGTAGGTCTTCCATCCAGTGGATGCTGCCCAAAGATCACAACACATAAAATCTTGCATCGAGGCCCATGAGAAGGACATGGAGCTCTCGTTTGCTGTGCAGCACAGCAAGGACATGGTGTGTGGGATCTGCACGGAGGTGGTCTATGAGAAAGCCAACCCCCGCGAGCGCCGCTTCGGAATCCTCTCCAACTGCAACCACACCTACTGTCTCAAGTGTATTCGCAAGTGGAGGAGTGCTAAGCAATCTGAGAGCAAGATCATAAAGTACTGCCCAGAATGCCGGATCACATCTAACATTGTCATTCCAAGTGAGTACTGGGTGGAGGAGAAAGAAGAGAAGCAGAAACTCATTCAGAAATACAAGGAGGCAATGAGCAACAAGGCGTGCAGGTATTTTGACGAAGGACGTAGGAGCTGCCCATTTGGAGGGAACTGCGTTTACAAGCATGCGTACCCTGATGCCGTAGAGAGGAGCCACAGAGACAGACAGTGGGAACATCAAGCACATACCGGGCCCAACGAAGGAACCACTTCTGGGAGCTCATTGAGGAAAGAGAGAACGGCAACCCCTTTGACAACGACGAAGAAGAGGTTGTCACCTTTGAGCTGGGCGAGATGTTGCTTGTGCTTTTGGCTGCAGGTGGGGACGACGACCTGACAGACTCTGAAGACGAGTGGGACTTGTTTCACGATGAGCTGGAAGATTTTTATGACTTGGATCTATAGCAGCTTTGCTGGGCGTGTGAACTGGTCTGCTGAGCCTCAGACGGCAGCCCTCCCCGCTGGTGGCAGCAGTGCCCGTGGTTCTCTTCTAGGCAGGCCTCTCAACTCCAGGTGCTGTCGTAATAATTTTTACCCAGGGCCTGTCTTCTCAATCCCTCACCTTTCCCCAAGGAGTATGTTGTTTTCTCTGTTTAAAAAAGTTACAAAAATGAATCTTAAAGTTAGTTTTCTTGTAACATGAATTTAAGGGTCAGACAGAGTGTAGGTTTGCTGCGTCATCTGTTTTCAGCCAGATTCACACAGTTCAAGGGGAGCATTTCTGGATTTCCAGTACTCATTTTTGAGGACCCCAGGTTCAAAAGTAACAGCATTGGCCCCGCTTTTGGGTCCAAGAATTGGGGTGTTAGGTGAAGGATCTGAACTGTGGCATGTAGCCTTCTGCTATAGACTTAGGCGGATGCTTGAGGTTTCTGGTGAATTCTGCACATCTGTGTTTTTATATCTGTTCCCTGCCCTGGAATCCCCACCCTGTGCACTCGTTCTGTGGTTTTCATCTCTTGTTTAATTGCACACAAGTACTACTGCTGGGTAACCAGAACCAGGTGCGACTGTGTTGAGATTTTTGCTGTGTTTAGCCTGATAGGAAAATTGTGAAAGAACACATATAAAGATATAGCGGAATAAAATAAATGCAGAGTTGGAAGTTGACTCCCAAGGGCTGATAGACTTGGTACGTGGGAGTGTGTAACAAGCTTCTCATCCCTGCATAGATGCAGTGTCTGTAGCCTTAGTGGAAAAACTCAAGTTTAGTGGTTTCAGCCTCGTGTGGCAAATAGATCTTAAAGGACAAAGCAGTATATTGGTAGCTGTTAATAGAGCAGGGCAAGCTCTGTCTATATAAATAGGGAAATGGGCTTAGCCATAGAGGTTCAACTATCTGGTTATCTCATGTATTAACACAAACTGGGTCTCAGTTACACAGTTGTATTTAATGTTTTATGATCTCCTAGACTTTCTAGTCCAGGCACTTTTTGACAAACCTTTGTCCTCATTTGAGGGGTTTTGTTGTCGGGTTGTTGGGTCCGTTTGTGTGGGTATTTGCCTCATTCCATCCCTGAGCTTTGCAGCTAGACAGGTGTGATTGAAAACTATTTTCTAAGGTGTTTCCTGTAGCGGAGTAATTGGTTTGCAGTAGTAAGTCATGTTTTTCCACTAAAAGGGGACGGATGGGGTGGTAATCCACGAGGTAAGCTAAAGTTAAATTCTTAGAAGAATTCCTTGATCAGAAAATATAAATTTGCGTTTTGTTGCTCTATTTCCTGAAAGTAACTTGGAGATGCCCCTGATTTGTCCATCTACTGCTTTGATTCCTTGGATACCACTCATACTTTCACGTTAAGCAAAGACAAGTAATTCTTGCAGGGGTCTCTGTCTTTTTCAGCAGCCCTTTTGTAAGACGCACTTTTCCCATATAAAACAATTTTAAACCTCCCTCCCCCCCCCCCCCTCCACAAAAGAAGTAAAGAGACATAAACTTAAAGGGCTTTTTCCTGGCACATTCCATTCTAGTTTACAACCTAGAACACCACTTCCATTAAGGCTCTGTTGCATTAGTAACCAGTTTTGGTAAAGGAGAAATGAGGCCGCCTTGTGGCCGTTTCCCGCAAGAGCGGCTTTACACCCACAGCTAAAGGTCATTAACGTTCAGAAGGACTCGGGGCCGTAAAGGACACCTGCCCTCAAAAATTGTGCTGAGGGCTTCCCTGGTGGCGCAGTGGTTGAGAATCTGCCTGCTAATGCAGGGGACACGGGTTCGAGCCCTGGTCTGGGAAGATCCCACATGCCACGGAGCAGCTGGGCCCGTGAGCCACAATTGCTGAGCCTGCGCGTCTGGAGCCTGTGCCCCGCAACGGGAGGGGCCGCGATGGAGAAAGGCCCGCGCACCGCGATGAAGAGCGGTCCCCGCACCGCGATGAAGAGTGGCCCCCGCTTGCCGCAACTGGAGAAAGCCCTCGCACGAACCGAAGACCCAATACAGACAAAAATAAATTAATTAATTAATTAAAAAAAAGAAAATCCTTAAAAAAAAAAAAAATTGTGCTGAGGTAAGGAATGGAGAAAACAATTCAAAACAGGCAAATTTTTCAAGAAGATAGTATGAAGAGTTAAGTTTTACTCACTCTCTTTAAAAAAAAGGAAAATGGATAAAAGCTCAACCTCAGGAAGTATTAGACTCATGCAATCTAATCTACAAAAAGGTTTCAACGCACACCAGTCGCCTGACCATCAGCAAAAACTCTACAAACAATAAATGCTGAAGGGGCTTTAGAGAACTGTGTACCCTCTACCTGCTGGTGAGACGTAAAGTCGTAACAGCCGACAACGAGAACCGAAAGGAGCTGCATTAAAAAGTAAAAATTGAGGTACCATTTAATCCAGCAGGCACGCCACTGGGCCTCTCACCTGAGAAG